>NC_047661.1:57077700-57195200 GCF_011762505.2 Arvicanthis niloticus
AAAACTGAAGAACAATACAGAAAAATATACATATCAATACACTAAAATATTAAAAGTTCTAATCACTTAAGTAATATACACATAGAAACAAATACTCATGTACTTTTAAACAAATATTAACAAATGACACTTTAGAGTAATCACTTTGAGACATGCAGGGTGTCCTGAGCTTGGTACTTGCTATAGGACTGGAAATAATAAACTGCAAATAACAAAGTGTCTCACATTGTGCAGAATACAGAGTGGAATTGTCTCTTTTTGATTGCAAAGAATGTGTCTCCTTTCTCCATACAAAATGAAACTGATTCCAAAAAACTAAAAAAAATCTATCTGAGAGGTTGGCTTGCAGTATCACCAGTAAAGTAATATCCAATGAGGACAAGGAAATACTCAGACCTTGAGACGAGTAGAAAAAAGAAAATGCTTGTAGGAATTATGCAAATTTCAAAAGATCAGAGTTGGGCTGGCTCATTCATTTGGAAAAGTTCATGCCTTGGACCTGTGTAATTTGTTTTTACTAAATACAGGCAGGAAGATCATAGGCATGCTGAGACTAAAACAACTATCTTCTTTTCATCAAATGTGTTTCAAAAAACAGGCCTGACACCCTAAACCAGTTCCTCTGTCCAAGAGAGCAACAGTGTGCTATTAAAATCTCTGGGAATTCATATGTGTAGTGTCCTGTTGTGTCTGAAGAACATTGGCCCCCTGATGCTATCTACCACCTTTGGTCTTTCTGCCTTCTCCAAACATCTTGAGAAACAAATAGATCCCTCCAATATTATCAACCTGCTCTGCTAGGGTAATTTGGGAGTCTTAGGAGTTTGCTTGAAGTATTTCTCTTGCTATGTTTTCCATGGCTCTCTCTGTACCTCTGATTTACGGTATTGCTATTGTCACCTACCATCTTCCTCTTAACTGATTGCTACCAAAATTTCAATTTCTTTTGAAGCAAACAGGCTTTATCTGCTCTTTGCTTCGTGTGGTCCCTTTCACCATGCTGCCAAATAACAGACACATATTTAGAGCTGCTAGCTAGTTCTCTTTTTATGACAAAAACATTGGATGATAAATAATTGCCTATTGTCCTTCAAGGCTTCTGTCTCTGAACCTGAAACCTTAAAATTGGAATTAAATTATACAGTGTCTTACCAGTTCCTCAGTTACAACCTCACATGAGGCACATGTCTCTCTCCTAGAGCAACTATCTTTCTTTGTCTCTCTGTCTGTTTTTCTGTCTGTCTTCCTTGTAAATTTTATTTTTGTGGATATATGTGAGCATCTTTGTGTATGTGCAACATATATATTTACAATAGCAGCTAAATTGGAAGAAGAGTGTTGGATCTCTCGGAACTGAAGTTATAGAAGGGTCCTAGTAAAGATCTACTTATCTGTGGGTATATTCAGTCCTCTTAACTGCTGAACCATCTCTGCACACACTTTGTTTTTCTTTTCCTATTTTTTTTTTGAAGGGTCAGTAAGCCAGCTCTGGGCTTTGAGTCTTTCTGTTTCTTCTAACTTGAATGTACATGCATGAGCTATCTTCGTGATTTTTTTTGACCCTCTTTAAAAATTAACTTGCCAGAAAGAATTATTTTCTGCCCCATGTAAAATTAGAATTTTTTTTGAAATTCTAAAACTATAACTATCTAAGTTTGCTGAGAATAAACTTTCATAGTTTTAGAGGCATTTAAGTTTCTACATAATAGAAATTTTGGCTTATTACCTCCTCAAAACATTTTTCTTACACATAATCTAACTTAATGGCAAGGAAATTTTGCCCATTTTCTATATTGCACTCAGAACAGGGCATAGCGGGCACACAACAGACAGTCATTAAATGTACATGAGATGATTGAATGTTTATTTTTTATTATTCTCTATGTTCAACATTTATTAGTAAAGAGCCTGAGTCTGGAGAAATTAAAAAAAAAAAAAAAAAAAAAACTAGGTAAAAATCTACTACTATTATTCTGCTAAAGAAACATAGCAATAGTATGAACTGATATAATCATACATCAGAAAATCACTCACTCCACATCAGAGTTTTCCTTGCAGTAGATGAAAATCAACACAGAGACCTACAACTGAACAATGTACAGAGAATAAGAGATTTTTGGAGCACTCAGCCATAAATGATATGTCTTTATCAAACCTGTCCCCTCAAGACTCAGGTATTTGTATAGAATAGATGGTAGAAAGATTGCAAGAGCCAAAATTGGTGTACGAATCCAAGGAAATAGTATTTTCCAGACACAATAGGGCTGATGCACGTATGAAATCACAAAGATTATGAAAGCAAGCACAAGACCTGCACAGGTTTAAAGCAGACACATTCTATGTAGATTGTAATACCAAGATTTTGTCTGGTTTAAATTACTTAAATGTGAATAGCTATATTTTCAAATTTTCAATAGAAAATGCTAGTTTTTCATGGGGCAGAAATGAATTCTTCCTGGCAAGTGAGTTCTTAAAGAAGGTGAAAAAAATTTCAAAGATAGCTGAGGCATGTATATCCCAGACAGGAGAAATAAGAAGTGTTGAAATCCAGAGCTAATATTACAAAACCTTCAAAACCAAAACCAAAACAAACAAACAAACAAACAAACAAAACTAACAGTAGGGATGGGTTCATCAGTTAAGAGCACAGAGAAGGGGAATTGGAGAGAAAAATCTTACTCCTAACCAAGAAGCTATGTGCTATCAATACTGTGGGGCAGTTAGTGTGGGTCCTGTTGAGTAGAGTTGTAGATCCCACGGCTCTGGGGAGCAGAGGCGTGGGGGACTTGACTTGAGTTCACTTCACACAGCACTGGGCTGATGCTGCAGGTCTCTGCCCTGGTGTGGGGAGACCTCAGTCTGAGGTCCCGTGGGGGCAGGGCTTCTGAGAGGTCTCCGGGCTGATTGGCTGATCCGGCTGATCTGGAGGCCAGTGGTCTCCATTTTTGTCTCCCAGATGCCATGGAAGAAGAGAGACTGGGGGGCATAGGGGCTGGACTGGCCCACAGCTGAGAGGAACGAGGGGGAGAGAAACCCAGATAGTGTGCGGTGCAATGGCTCATTAGTTAAAGGCCTGCTCCATGGTTCCCATGGTGGGGCCCCAAAGACAAGAGGAAGTCCATGGATTTAAAGAGTTTACTGTCATGGCAGAAAGTTGATGAATCTGGCTGAACCCTCCCCACTGCCCCCCCCACAAAACAAACAAACAAACAAAACAAACAAACAAACAAACAAACAAAAAACCCTCAGGGCAGACCTGAGTTAAATAGGGAGGGAGGAGGAAGGAGAGTCTGGGAAAGAATACTTAATTAGCTATGCCCTCTGGCCCTCAGGTATCTCCTTAATATGAAAATCTTTTGAGGTTGAGGCCTGAAGTCATGTCCTCTACTTGTGCTGGGGCTGGTAGGGGTGTTGCCCAATGTGACTGAAAGGCACTGATCAATGCAGGTCTTAGACCTAGTGTCAGGAGCCTGGAGTCTGGGAGTGTATTCTGTCCCTTGCAGGGTCTCTGACCATTTCTAGCCAGAGCTCTACCAGAAACCGAGCTATCTTTTTCATGGTCCCACACAATACTACTAAGGAAAGGAAAGCCCAGTTTTCTAGAATGAAGTATCACTGGTTATATAAAACTCACTCCATGGATGACCCATTTCCAGTAACAGTTGGGCAACCTAAAATAAACTCCATAAGCTATTTTTTGTTATTTTATTGTGCATTTTGAATTATTTTGTTTGGGCATTTTCTGCCTTACTAGAGTGTTTTACTTTTTGCTTTTTCTGTCTTTTTAAAAAATTTTCATTTTAGGCTTTCTACTTACTAGCACTCATGTGAGTCTGTGTGTGTGTGTGTGTGTGTGTGCACGCGTGCGTGTGCGTGTGCGTGTGCGTGTGCGTGTGTGTGTGTGTGTGTGTGTGTGTGTGTGTGTGTGTGTGTATGGGTGTGTGCATGCCTGAGAGCAATAGAACAAAATAAAAATTAAGTTGTGTGGGCTAAGAGGTTAGGAAAATCTAAAAGGATTTAGAGGAGGAGAAAAAAATAAAATCATAATATACTAAAACAAATATTAGAAAAAATTTAATAATCAATTAATTGAAAAGGTTTCTGACTCTGTGGACCACAGTGTTATTGTCTTTTACTTTACAGCTAATATCCACTTCTAAGTGAACAAATGCTATGTTTATTTGTCTAGGTATGGGTTACCAAGTTCTGGATTTTTTTTTTCCAGTTCTATTTGATGAAATTTTCATGATGTCATTGGTTTTAACTGCTGAGTAATAGACAAAGCCTAATCCCTTGAAGCTCATAAAGCTCTGGGAAAGTCTCCAAATGTCCTAAGCTTGCAGTTTAGCTTCTGTAGTCCTGCTTCTGGGTAATTATTCTTGTGACCTGAAGTAAGTCAATCCAGAACACCAGAGCATATTTCTGTTGTTGTTTTTCTTGTTGTTTGTTTGTTTGTTTGACTTTGTGCTTGAAAGCTCATCTTGAGAAAGGCTTGGGCCCACACTGTAATCCTCAGCACCCTGTGTAGTAGCCGGCTGCGTAATAAAGACATATTAATTGCAAAAAGAAGAAATAAATAAAAATAAAATAATATTTCAAGTGATTATAATGAAACATAAACCTTGATTCTTAACTATGATATACAAAAACAGCAATAATTGGCTGGGCCTTATGACTGGGCAGAGATGATAGGAAATTGGAACTTAGAATTAAAGGAGAAACTTGAGAGAGACCATGAGTGAGGAGAGAAAGTAGAGAGAAGAGAGAGACAAGAAAGAGGAGGTCACTATCAGATTGGATAGACCAGGTGCATGTGGCCAAGGGAAGTTCACCCTGAAGTCGGGTGAAGTTGGATTCAACTTAGACTTTAATAATATTAAGGTCAGTTCTAGGTTGAGGGTCTAGCAACACAATAGATGCAAATATTCAAGGAAACAAGCAATAAAATAAACACAAATAAAGGAGCGCGGGGGTGGGGTGGGTGGGATAGGAGGTTCTAGGGAGGAGAAATAGGGAAAGGAAATGACATCTGTATTGTAAATAAATAAAATATCAGATAAAAAAGAATACCTAAAGACAAAAAAAAAAATCAAACCAAAACAAACAACATCAACAAAAAAAATTAAGATAGCAACAGGCTGATGGAGCAGAGCAGCTCAGGAGACATCAGCTTGACAAATGACACACATTTGTATGGATCTTAACAGATTGAAGGATTGGAACACCTTAGAATCTGTTCAGCATAGTGCTTACAAAATAAACTGCAGTGCCTCTCTGTTGTTTACTTGAGAACTATATGGCAATAATAAGGAGGAAACCCTCAATAGGTATTTAGAAGTAAAACGGAGCATAGCACAGCCTCCAAAAATAATTTGCTTCAACACATATATCTACACAAAAATTTTCTCTATACTTTAGGAGTAGTTATGTCCTCTTCATTTTATTTCATTTATTCATCCAGTATTATTTCCAAATGTTCTATTATAAAAACTAAATAGTATTTAATTTTATATACTTAGCATAATTTTATATACTTAGCATAATTTTATATACTTAGCATAATAAATATTATAATTAGACAGTGAAGAAGGAGGTGAGAACAAAGGAGCTTTGGAGGTGGAAAGATATCAGGCAGATATAAGGGAGGTCATTGGAGATCATAAGTTAGACAACTTCTTATTAGTTTTCAATAATACTGAAAATAATTGAAATAAGCCTTGTTGATAATTACAGGAAGCAATAATTAATTAATAATTTTTCATGTTCTTCTATTTGATTTTGACTAGCCCTGATGCTGTAGTGATATTGGAATATCTTTTTCAGGGTTTCTCCTTATTTTGGAGTATATAGCCTTGTCATTTTCTGCCAGAAGGAATTCAGAATTTCTCTTTCTTTGCCAAAGCAAATCTCACTATATAGCCCATGTGGGCTCTAATCTTATAATAATACTCTTGCCTGTGCTTCCTGAATGCCACCTTGTGGAGCCAGATGCAGTTCTGGAATTTATTAGATGAAAAGCAATTTCTTGTTCATTATTTTATTTAGTAGAGGACAGAGTATTGACCATGTTGGACAAAGTTACTGCTTGATTTAGATTATATACAGAGATATCAATATCACCTGACATGGGCAGTAGATCAGAAAGAATGCTCAAGTCAGCTGAAAAAAAAAATCTGTCATCTAAATGAACAACACCAGCTTATTTAAAAGGTGGAGTTTCATGAAAGAAGATGTAAATTCAGAATACTAGTTTTATGACAACTCAAATTTGCTGGTGTTTTCTTTCAGGGAGAGGATCTCTCAAAAAGTTGAGTAAGCCTTCTTGCCCATGCTTTCAGACAGTGTCCAGATACTTAGTCTAAGAGAAGCCAGTCATATATAAAAGAACTCACCATTAGCTGAACATCAGGCACCTAGAAACTTATTGTGATAAAATTCACATTGTCACCTTTCAAAGCAATGAAGGTTTTGTTTTGCACAGTGAAGCATGCACACGTAACAAAATAAATTTCAAGCCAACTACTGTTACCACAGAGAATCAGGTGAAGAGGCTGCTGAAAAGAACACTCCAAGTATCAGAATAAAATACAAAGCTAAGCCTCAAAAGCTACCCTTGCAGAGGGGCTAGAATTAAGTTTGGAAAGACTATAAAACAATTTACCCCCCAGGGTACTGTCACAATACCAAAAGGAGCCAGCAATCAGTGTAGCTAAACAGCTGGACATCATACCTACAGGCAAAGGTAGCTAAACCGGGCATTTTTGTAAAGGAATAACCCAAAAGAACCCTGCTAGGTAATCTCATTCTATAGTGACTATGAAAATGTCAAGGCTGCTCCCACTGAGTCCTGGTGTTGAAGGCTTTATGGTTTGCAGAATCTGTATCTCACCACAAAAGTCCTGTTAAATCTTTATACATAAATAAACAACCATTAGGATGCTCTATTGGATTTGAGGTTTGACACAGTGCAATATAATATGCTTTACTTAAAAACAGAGAAAAATAATGAAAATGCAAAAGAAAATAAAAATAAAAATTGTCAGAGGTTAAAATAAGCAGTCAAAGCACTATGTCAGGGACCAGGAAAGAGACAGGAACCCCTCAAAGGAGACATTGCACATATATCTCTAATGCTGAAGCAAACAGGTTAAATAAGTCAATAACATAGCAACATCTATCCAAAAGGAGACATCCCTGACAATAGACGGATATGTAAAGAAAAATAAGTTGAAAATTAAAATTAAAGGTTGAACAACCAGAAAAAAAGTAATTCACTAGAAGATATTCGATCTGGCAGAAGACAAACTAGTACACTTATTTTTTTTTGTTTGTTTTTTGTTTTTTGGGTTTTTTTTGTTTGTTTGTTTGTTTTGGTTTTTGGTTTTTTGGTTTTTTGGAGACAGGGTTTCTCTGTGTAGTCCTGGACTGACTCTGTAGACCAGGCTGGCCTCGAACTCAAAAATCCGCCTGCCTCTGCCTCCCAAGTGCTGGGATTAAAGGTGTGTGCCATCACTGCCCAGCAACTAGTGCACTTAATGACAGGTAACATTCTTGTAAAATAGAGTGAGTGTTCAATGAATGTGTGGGATTCCTAGGAAGAAGGTATGTCAGCAATTTGTATAAATACTAAAATCCATATGTTTGTACACAGAAGAACAGGATTGGAAAAATGGCTTCTTGAATAAAGTACTGTCTATACAAGCCAAAGGTCAGTGTTTGGATCCCAGAACCCACATAAATATTTGGACAAGCATGTCAGTTCTGTTGTAATACTGCCTTTGGGGAAGCAGAAAACAATGGTCAAGTTGGTTAGGTAGATTTGGTTAGTGAACAAGATTAACTAGTTTAACCTGACTCTCTGTCTCAATAAAAACTAAGATAGTAAATAAGTAAGGTGTCTGGTATCAACCTCTGGCCTCTACATACTTGCATGAACAAGGACCCACATCAACACACATATCTATACATGCCTACCATACATATACCTGTGGTTACCCCAAAAGCCAATGACAGAAACATCAGCCACAGAAGACACACAAGGTTTCAGTTATAAATAAGACAGCCAAGGTGAGAAATATTAAATATGTCATTGCAATCAGTGAAGGCCCATAGCAAAGGAAAGAAATAATTTAATCCACTGAAAAAAAAGTAATTGAAAACAATTTTATTTAAGAAAGAAAAAACAATCTTCAAACCTGAAGAAAATGAAGATATACCCAGAACAACAATGTAAACATTGCTTATAGACATAATGAAGAAAAATCTTGAATCCCCTATTCAATCACAACTTCTGTAGTAGACCACTTTCTGGGGTTACCCATTCCCTTCGCTCTCGCATCCACTGTTTCACTGAGATCTTACCCATCAATACTTCAATATTTCTTCCCACAATGTAACACATTAGCCCAGCCCCCAAATCAGCTGACATTTCCTGGAAACATTTAAAAAAAAAACTTGCACAAAATATACCAAATATCTAGGACACTAAGAAAAGACTAAATCTAAGAATACTAAGAATAGATGAAGGAGAGGAAATCAAGTCAAAGACACAGAAAAAATTTCAATCAAAGTATAGAAAATATCCCCAAGCTAAAGGAGGAGACAAGGTCCATCCCAGACTTCAATAACCAACAATATTTCAATCACAATAGATGGAGAAAATAAGACAAGTAGGAAAAATATAAAGTCAAGCAATAGCTTGACCTACAGAAGGTGCTAGAAGGAAAACTCTAGTCTATGGGTTGTAACCTCTTTGGAGGTTGAATGACTTTTTCAAAGGAGTCAGTTAAGAACATAAGGAAAACACAGGGAACAAATAATCAGACAATCAATTATAAAACCAAATTGAAGCAATGTTGGTCTTCAAAGACAGACCACTCTCACCAGAAATAAATCATTAGATAAAAATTAAATGAAAAAATTCTGGAAGTAACTGACATTATGAATCAAATGGATGTAACAGATATTTATAGAACAGTTATCCAAACAAAAATAATATGCCTTCTTTGTTAGTACATCATGGAATCTGACAGAGGAGAGCTAACACTCCAAAATAAATTAAGAAGTAAGACACCAACAACCTGAATGACCCAGTTAAAAAATAGAGTATAGAGGTAAACAAAGAGTTCTCAACAGAGGAATCTCAAATGACCAAGAAACACTTAAAGAAATGTTTAAGCCTGAGTCCCATCACCTCTTCTGGTCTGCACATCCACCTGTACCTGTGACAGATCCCAAAGCCTATCAGTATCCGAGGAGATCCTTCATAACCAGGAACACAGGTGAGAACATTGCCTTAAAACTCATGCCATCTGAGAACCCCACAGAGCCTAGCAGATGTGGAATCTACCCTGCTCTGCTGGAGCCTTAATGACCTTTCTGACTAAACCTCCATCTGCCCACTTGGAAGATCACCATGGCTGCCCCTTGGCCCCAAACCCACAGTCTACCTGTCTCCCAAGAAGTATGCCTTAACCAGGGTCACAGGAGAACTGCTCTAACCAGTGTCACAGAAAGCCTGCTCTAACTAGAGACAGCCCTACTTGCTTCCCAGGAGGCCTGCTATATAGCCCAGGTCACATAGCTCTACCTGCTTCCTAGGAGGCCTGCTCCAATCTGAGACAGTCAAGCCAGTTAACAGCAGGGATAATCAGAAGGCTAATAGCAAGCAAAAGAACAAAAGCAAAGAACCCAGTGGAATCTGCAAATATCAGAACCCAGTTCTCTTACCACAGCAAGCCCTAACACAACTAAAGAGCAAGATTCTGACCTAAAATCTCATTTTATGAAGATGATAGAGGCCTTTAAGGAGGATATAAATAACTCCCTTAAGAAAATACAGGAAAACACAGGCAATCTGTAGAAGCCCTCAAAGGGAAAAAAAATTCCTTAAAGAAATACAGAGAAATACAATCAAGCAGGTTAAAGAATTGAACAAAATGGTCCAAAACCTAAAAATGCAAATTGAACAAATAAAAAATTCATGGAGGCAACACTGGAGATGCACAACCTAGGAAAAAGATCAGGAGCTATGGATGAAAGCATTATTAACAGAATAAAAGAGATAAAATAGAGAATATCAGGCATAGAATATACCATAGATGATATTGATCTATCAGTCAAAGAAATTACAAAGTTTAAAAAAGATGATAACCCAAAATATCCAAGAAATTTAGAACACAATGAAAAGACCAAATCTAATATTAATAGTAATAGAAGAGGGTGAAGATTCTCAATTTAAAGGGTCAGAAAACATCTTCAACAAAGCCATAGGAGAATCTTCCATAACATAAAGAAAGAGATGTCTATAAATGTATAAGAAGTCTATAGAAAACCAAATAGATTGGACCAGAAATGAAAATATTCTCGTCACATAATAATCAAAACACCAAATATACAGAACAGAAAAAGAATATGAATATTTGTAAGGGGAAAAAGCCAAATAATATATAAAGGCATACCTATCAGAATTATACCATACTTCTCAACAGAGACTCTAAATGCCAGAAAATCTGGGACAGATGTCATGCAGACTCTAAGAGACTACAGATGCCAGCCTAGACTACTGTACTTAGCAAAAATCTCAATCAACCTAGATGGAAAAACCAAGATTTTCCCTGACAAAACCAAATTTAGACAACACCTTTCTATTAATTCAGCAATACAATGTATACTAGTAGGAAAACTCCAATACTAGAAAGGTAATTACACCCAAGATAAAAACCAAGAAATTAATCATCTCACAACAAACCCAAAAGAAGGAAATATTTCTCTTTCTCTCTCTGTCTTTCTGTCTTTCTGCCTCTTTTTGTCTTTCTTGCATAAACACACACACACACACACACACACACACACACACACACAGATGGGGGTGGGGAGGGACTACCATAGCCAAAAACAAAAATAACAGGAATTAGGAATAACTCAAATACTCATCAGATCTTACTACAAAACAATCTTTCAATATTAGTGAAATCAATTCCCCAATATAAAGACACAGGCTAACAGACTGGATATGTAAACATGACCCATAATTCTGCTGCACAAGAAACACACCTAAGTACTAATGACAGATAATAACATAGAATAAACATGTGGAGAACAGTTTCCAATCAAACGGTCTCAAGAAACAAGCTGGACTCACCATTCTAAGATCCAATAAAATAGATGGGGAAGGACACTTCATACTAATAAAGGAAAATTCCAACAAGATGAAGTATTAATTATGAATATCTATGCTCCACACAAAAGGAAACACATATTTATAAAAGAAACTTTACTGGAGCTCAAAACAAGCATTAAACCTCACATAATAATAATAGTGAGAGACATCAACAACCAATTATTATGATTAGATTGTTCATTGAAACAGAAACTAAACAGAGACAGAGTGAAAGTAACAGAAGATATATTCCAAATGGATTTAACAGATATCTATAGAAAATTTACCCCCCCAAAAAGAAAATATTCTCTTCTAAGTACTTTCATGGATGCTTCTGAAAATTGACCATTTAATCAGACACAAAACAAACCTCAATAGATACAAGAAAATTGAAATAATTCTACGCATTATATCAGCTCAATAAAGACTAAGGCATGACTTCAGTAACATCAAAAACATTAGAAAGCCCACATACTCATGATAACTGATACACGCTACTCAATGATAACTTGATCAAGAAAGAAATGAAAGAAATTAAAGACTGTGCATTTAAACAATGGAGTATTAGCTATTAAAATAATGAATTCGAGAAATTCTTAGGTAAATGGATGGAACTAGAAAATATCATCCTGAGTGAAGTAACCCAATCACAAAAGAACACACATGGTATTTACTCACTGATAAGTGGATATTAGCCCAAAAGCTTCAAATAGCCAAGATTCAACTCACAGACCACATGAAACTCATGAAGAAGGAAGACCAAGTGTGAATACCTCAGTCCTACTTAGAAGAAGTAACAAAATATTCAACGGAGCAAATATGGAGACAAAGTGTGGAACAGAAACTGAAGGAGGGGGCCATCTGGAGACCATTCCACCTGAGTATCTGTCCCATGTGCAGTCACCAAAGGTAGATGCTGATATGGATGTCAGGAAGTACATGATGACAAGAGCCTGATATAGCTGTCTCCATAGAGGTCTGCCAGAGTCTGACATATTCAGAGGCAGATGATCACAGCTAACCACTGATGTGATTAAGGGTTTCCCAATGGAGAAGTTAGAGAGAAGACTGAAAGAACTAAAAGGATTTGTGGCCCTATGATGAGAGCAGCAATACCAACCAACCAGAGCTCCCCAGTATCTAAACTGCCAGCCTGGGAGCACATAGGGAGTCATGACTCCATCTGTATATGTAGGGGAGGATGGCTTTGTTGGGCATAGGTAGGAAAGGAGATCCTTGGTCCCATGAAGGCTAGACCTTGAGTATGGAGAATTTTGAGGGCGGGGAAGTGGGAGTGGGGAAGTAGGTGGGGGCACATCCTCATAGAAACTGGAGGATGGGGGATGAGATAGGAGGTTCCTGGGCGGGGGGAGGGACCGTATGGGGTAAGGAGATAAAATCTGAAATGTAAATATAATATCCAATAAATAAAATAAAATAAAAGATTTAAAGAAAAAAAAAGTCAATCAAATGAAGGCACAAGATACCCAAACTTGTGGGATACAATGAAAGCAATGTTATGAGAAAAATTAATAGAAATAAATGCTTACATAAGAAAAATGAAGAAATTCTATACTAGCAATTTAACAACACTCCTGAAAAAAAAAAAAAAAAAGAGGAGTATATGTCAGGAAAAAGTCAGGCTCAGGGATGAAATCTACCAACTATAAACAAAGAGAACAATACAAAAGCAACGAAACCAAGGGCTGGTTATTTGAGAAAATCAACAAGATAAATAACACATTAGTCAAACTAACTAAACGACAGAGATACACTATCTAAGTAAACAAAAACAGAAATAAAAAGGAAGACATAAACAACAGAAACTTAGGAAATTCAAAAAAATCATCCAATCTTACTACAAAAGGCCACAGTCTATAAAACTGCAAAAATTAGATGAAATGGATAATTTTCTAGACATATACCATGTACCAAAGTCAAACCAACTTCAGGTAAACTATCTAAATAGTCACACAACCCCTGAGGAAATAGATGCAGTTATTAAAAGTCTCCCAACCCTTCTCCCTCAAAAAGCCCAAAGCCAGATGGTTTTATAGTAAAATTCTATGAGACTTTCAAGTAATAGCTAATACCAATACTCCCCATACTATTCCATGAATAGAAACAAAATAAACAATAACTAATTCATACTATGAAGCCACAGTTACTGTGATACTAAAACCACATAAAGACCCAACAAAGAAAGAGAATGTCAAAAAAAAATTTCTTATGAATATCTATAGAAATTTCTCAATAAATATCTGACAAAATGAATACAAGTACACATCAAAAGCATCATTTGCCAAGATCAAATAAGCTTCATCCCAGAAATGCAGGGATGATTCAATATATAAAAACCCATCAACATAATCCACTATAAAAACAAACTCAAAGAAAAAAGTCACACAATCATCTCATTAGATGCTTAAAAACCTTTGAATAAATCCAATATCTCTTCATGTTAAAAGTCCTAGAGCAATAAGAAATTCAAGGCACTTAACTAAACATAATAAAAAACAATGTAGAGCAAATGAATAGCCAACATCAAATTAAATAAAGAAACATAAAGCAATCACACAAAAATAATGGACAATACAAAGTTGTCATCTCTTCCTATCTATTTAATATAGTACTTGAAGTTCTAGCCAATTTATCATTTTTATATATTGAACCATCTAGTCAGAACAATTAGAGAACAAAAGAGATCAAATGGATACGAGGAGAAAAAGAACAATTAAGGTATCACTATTTTTGGATGATATGATAATATACATAAGCAACCCCAAAATTCTTCCAGAGAACTTCTATAGGTGATAAACAGCTTCAGCAAAGTGGTTGAATATAAAATTAACTCAAATAAATTAGTAACCTTTTTTTATACAAATGATAAACTGGTTGAGAAAGAAATTAGGTAAATAATACCCTTCACAATAGCCACCAATAATATAAAGTATCTTTGTAGAACACGAAGCAAGTAAGTGAAAAATCTGTATGACAAGAACTTCAAATCCCTAAAGAAAAAGATCAAAGAACTCAGAAAAGAGAAAGATCTCTCATATTCATGATCAGTAGGATTAACATAGTGAGCAGGGCCATCCTAACAAAAGCAATCCACATATTCAGTGCAACAACCCCAACAAAATTTTCCACAGATATGGAAAGAGCAATTCTCTTTCTTTTTTGTCATCAACGAATGGTGCTGGTCTATCTGGTGGTCTGTATGTAGAGGAATGAAAATTGAAAAATATTTATCATCTTGAACAGAGTTCACAACCAAGGACCTCAGCATAAAACAAGAAACTCTGAATCTCATAAGAGAGTAAGTGGGAAATAGCCTCAAACTCATTGGCACCATGGAAAATTTCCTGAACAGAACACCGATGACTTAGACTATCTGATCAATGATTGATACATGGGACCTCTTGAGACTGACAAACTTTTGTAAAGCAAAGGACACTGTCAATAGGAAAAAATTGCAACCTATAGCAGGGAGAAGATCTTCACTGACCTTCCATCCCAGAGAGGGCTAATATCCAAACTATATAAAGAATTCAAGAAGTTAGACTCCAAAGTATGAAATAACATAAAATGGGGTACATAGCTAAAAACAGAATTCTGAATTGAGGAATCTTGAATGCCCAGCAAGCACCTAAAAAAGTGTTCAACATCCTTTGTCATCAGAGAAACGCAAACAAAAACAACCCTGATAGTCTACCTTATACCAATCAGAACGGCTAACATCAAAACCTCAAGTGACAACACATGCTGTCAAGAATGTGGAGAAAAAAAGAACACTCCTTCATTGCTGGTGGGATTGCAAACTGGTACAACCACTCTGGAAATCAAGCTGGCAATTCTTCAGAAAATTGGATATAGTTCAACTTCTAGACCCAGTCATACCATTCTTGTGCATATACCTAAAAGATGCTCCATCATATCACAAGAACATGTGCTCCACTATGTTCATAACAGCCTTATTTGTAATAGCCAGGATCTGGAAACAACCCAGATGATCTTCAACTAAACAATGGATACAGAAAATGTGTTTCATTACACAATAGAATACTCTTCAGCTATTAAAAACAAAGACATTATGAATTTTGTAGGCAAATAGATGGAACTATAATATATCATCCCAAATAAGATAACCAAGACTCAAAAGAACGTGAATGGTGTGTACTCACTGATAAGTGAATATTAGCCAAAAAAATTACAGAATAATCAGATATAACCCACAGACCTTAGAAAGTTTAATAATAAGAAAAGCCCAAGTGAGGATGGTTTAATCCCACTTAGAAGAAGGAACAAAATAATCATAAGAGGCAGAGGAAGGGAGGAAAGGATGAGTGAAAGAGGAGGCAAGGAAGGGCAAAGAAGAACAAGATCAGGTATGGGGATAGAGAGGGAAAAAGCCCAGATGGGTAGGAGAATGAATGAAAATATGTAGCTGCCAGGGTTCAGGGTGGTGCCTGGGAAGTGGGGTGAACCCACATCCCAGAGACCTGGGATGTGAGAGTCTCCCAGGAATTAATGCTGGTGACCTGAAAAGCCTACCTCCAGGAGTTAGACAGAGCCTCCAGTGGGACAATAAGAACACCAACCCACCTTTGGACTCAAAATTTATCCTGTCTACAAGAAATGTAAGGACTGGAATGCAGCAGAGATTGAGTGGATGGGCAACTAATAAGCAGCCCAAAATGAGCCCTATCTCAAGGGCAAGCACCAATCCCTGACACAATTAATGATACTCAGTTGTGCTTGTAGACAGAAGATTCGTGGAACTGTCCTCTGAGAGGCACCACTTAAGAGCTGACTGAAACATATGCAGAAAACTGTAGTCAAACATTGGACTGAGCTTGGAGACTCTTATAGAAAAGTTGAGGGAATGATTGAGGGCCCCTGAAAAGAATAGTAACTACTCAGGGTCTTCAGAGACTGAACCACCAACCAAAGAGCATAAATGGGCTGAACCTAGAGCCTATCCACTGTGTAGATGTGCAGCTCAGCCTTTGTGTGGATTCCCCAACAAGTGAAGCAGGGGCTGTCCCTAATATTGTTGGCTATCTGTGGAGTGTATTTTGCAATTGGGTTGCCATTTCTTGTCTCAGTGAGACAGGATATGTCTAGTCCTGCAGAGAGTTGATGTGCCAGAGAAGAGGGATACCCAGCATGTGCCTCTACCCTCTCATAGTAGAATAAGAGGGCTGATTATGGAGGGGCTACATGGGAGGGTTATGAAGGAGGCCTTATGATTGGGATGTAAAGTGAATAAATAAAAAATGAATAAATAAACCAATCAATGGCTCATGCTTGAAAGGTTATGGACTAAGGGCAACACGCATCTGTTTCTGGTAGAACTGCATATTTGTACATTCACTATCAGATACATTGTGGTGGTTCTTCTGGAAGATGGGAATTGATCTACTTCAAATTCCAACTGTACCATTCATGTGATGTAACCAAAGGATACTCTATCCTATCACAGAAACATTTGCACAATCATGTTTATTTCTGCAATATTCATGACAGCCAGAAATGGAAACAACCTGGAGTTAACTCAACAGACAAATACACAAAGAAATTGTGGTTTTTTTACATAATGGAGTATTAGCCATTTGCAAAACAATGAAATCATGAAATCCACACATTAAAAAAAACTAACTAGAAAAATGTATTTTGAGCAATTAACCCCTACACAGGAAGACAGCTATGAACTTAAAACCAGGGGCCCCAAAAGGCCATGTCAACACCAGGGACTTCAGGTAAGATCCAGCCCTTACCAACTCCCTTAAAGCAGCTCAAACAGTCTCCAACTCCACCTTACTCCATGGGCTCCATATTTCAACCCATAGCTCTGGCAATGTTCGAAGGGGCCTCACTGGCACAGAGAACTCAGGTAAGATACTGCCCTTGGCCCAACAGCTTTCCATAATGCAACTCCAACAGCCCTAAATGGCACCCTATACCCATATTCCCACAAATTTTGCAAAACTATTCTACTTTTATGGAGGTCAGAAAACCAAGGAAGAAACAAAAATCAAGAGGGAAAACATTCCAAACTACAAACTACCTATCTAACAAAGTAAACTCAGACATTAGTACTTAACCCCATAATAACTCCAAATCCATCTGATTCACAGCCAATGCAAGAAAAAATCAACAACAACCAAGGCAATATCTACCGTGAGAGCCCAGATATCCTACTACTACAAGCCTGGGATACCTCAGCTGAAACACACACACACACACACACACACACACACACAGACACCACACACCACATATAAACAAGAATTTTAAGTCTTAAACTCCACTCCACCCCATGGGCTCCATATTTCAACCCACAACTCTGGCAGCATTCTAAGATAAAGATGATAGAGGATATAAGGAGAAAATGAAAAAAAAAAAATTCCTTAAAGAAATCCAGGAAAATACAGAGAGGAGAAATAAATGAGTAAAACAGCTCAAGACCTGAAAATGGATACAGAAGCAATGAAGAGAACACAAACTGAGAGAACACTGGAGATGAAAGATCTAGGTAAGTAAATAGGAACTAAGAACTCAAGAGTAGCCAAGAGAATACAAAAGATGTAAGGCAGAATCTAGGCATAGGAGATCTGCTAGAAGAAAGTGGAACATTGGTCAAAGAAAATGTTAACTCTAAAAAGTTCTTGACCTAAAACATCCAGGAAATCTGGGAAACTATGAAAAGACCAAACCTAAGAATAATAGGAAGAGAAGTAGAAGATTTCCATCTCAAAGAACAGAAAACATTTTCAACAAAATCATGGAAAAGTTCTCTAACCAAATGAGATGCTTATATATGTAAAAGAAACATAAGGAACACCAAATAGATCATCAAAGGGCATCAGAAAGCAAAACCCCCACCTCACCACTCCCAGTTAATAGTCAAAACAATAAGTGTACAGAATAAAGAAAAAATTAAAATCTGCAAGGGAAAAATGCCAAGTAACATATACAGGCAGACCTATTAGAATTATACAAGACTTGTCAACAGAGAGACTCTAAACACCAGAAAGGCTTGTACTGATGTGATGCCTTATAGACTCTGAGACTACAAATACCCCTGCAGACTGCTATACCCAGCAAAATGTTCCACCACTATACATAGAGATTTCTTTTTCCATAACAAAACCAAATTTAAATAATATGTATCAACAGATATATCAACAGAGAGTAGTAGAACACTAAGTGCTGAATAAGATGTATCCATATAGTCCCTCCCTCAGAGCTGAAGGAATCACACAGAAAATGAGGTGGACAGACTGTAAGTGCCAGAGGATTTGGAGGACACTAAGGAAACAAAGCTCTCTAAATTAACAAGATAGAATCACAAATGAACTCACAGACACTGAGGCAGTATGCACTGAGTCTGCACAGGCCTGTACCAGGTGTAATCCTAGAGCTAAAAGAAGTGAACACATTCCCCCAATTTTAACCCAAAAGTTATCTAAAATTGATAACCGATTGCAAATGAATATTTGGGTGTTGTCAAGGAACTCTCACTGAGAGAATAAATTACTTGTAAAGGTAAGCTGCATGTTCCATCTATGCAGGTTTTTAACCTACAGGTGCTCTGTGTATATATTATGGATTCCAGTTTATTGCTTTTGTAGCATTCCTAAGTATGCAAATGAAGTAATGAGAAGGTATCTCTGTGTCTATATATCTGTTCTTTTGCCTCATTAGGAGGGTCTTTTCCCTCTTTTTGTTAGCTTGTTTGTTTTTGTTTCTATAATGTTGTGTGAGTCTTTGTCTTACCTTGTTGTATTTTATTTTATTATTTCCCTTGGAACCATGTTTTTTTTTTTTTCAATGAAAGACAGGGTGTGCATCTGAGTGGATAGGGAGTTGGTGAGGAACAAGGGAGAGTATAGACACTGGAAACTGTAATCATTATACATATATGTGAGGGAAAAATCTATTTTTAATGCCATCATAAAAAAGAGAATAAAATATGCTCAAGAAAAATACGCAGTCTAAAATTCTTTAACCTCAGAAACAGGAATGTGTATGAAAATTTTTGTAAGCATAGTCAGCCTTTTACCTTACTCAGTCTTTACCTTTCTTAAAAGGCAACTTTATTAATGATAATCATTTATTTTTGTTTCTCTCTAATATGTAGATTTAATATAGTCCACAAGAAAAATGTTTTGTAAGTATTGAAAAATTATAGAAAATAACTGTTAACTGTTATATTTCAGTAATTAGGCATCATAGTGGACATATACAAGAACCATGTGATTCTTGTTATGTAATCAAAGCTAGCCATGAATTTACGGTCTTCTTTCCTCAGTTTCCCATGTTCTGGGATGACAGGTGTACCAGCATGCCAATCTAGCATATGAATTTTCAAATTAATTTGAATTCCAGTTTTAACCTAATTGACCTTATGAATAAAATGTCTAAACATCAACAACACAGAGTTGCCAAAAATTGTAGAAGCTCGGAACATTCTTTTATATGTAACAAGTATAATATCTAATTCTTAAACTTGGTTTTACCCTTATGTGAAATTCTGACCAGACTGTTAGGTCTGAAATTCTTAATTTTCCTAGTAAATGTAAGAATGAGAATATTTTAAGATCCTGCATTATTATGTTTCCTCTGCAATCCTGGTGTTATTGTTGAGGGGTTTGTCTGCTTCTGTTGCCTACTGCTTTTCCAATTTTTCTCAGATAGTTCATATAGATAATATTTTATCAACACAAATCAAATTGTAGCTAGAGGTACTGAAGCACAAACCTCTCATTGTACAAAATCAGTTCTATGTTAGAAGAGGCAATTTCCACAACCAAGTGATGGAATTATCAGTGTCAAGGCTCTTTCTCTGCACAGCCACCACCTCCTGAGAGGCTGAAAAGCAGTGGGTGGCAACAGCTGTTTGTCAAGACCTAACCTAACCCTAACGTGATGCTTGCCTCAAGTGATGGGATTATGAAGGAAAACATTTAAGAGATCAAATTAGTGTCTTTGTCAAGGTATTAAAACAACAGGCACATCTTCCTAATGTTACCTTTTTACAGAAAATTTAAAATGTAATAGCACCAAAATTTTGTTGCTCTTTCAGAGACTAGGATGTCCCCTATTCAATATGGCATGATAGAATGTTTCTAGTTATTTAATTCAATTAAATTACAAAATGCAGCTTATTGTCTACTACCAGGAGCACAGATAAATGAAGTATTACAGTTGCCCACAAATTGTCAATCTAGTGAGCAATAAATAAAAATAAAATTGTAAAGTTATGACATGGCTTTTGTTTTAGAAATGAATGACTGCTACTCACTTAGAAATGAATGACTGCTACTCCTCTATCGAGTGACTTCCTGATAGAGGAGCTTGCTTCCACAGCTCCTCTCCTTGCTTCATCTTCTAAACATTTCTTCTCTATATTTTTTGTCATTTCATTGATTCATTCAATTGTATTATTTTAAAGGAACTATGTGACACTCTGATCAAACTGATGACCATACATAGGCACAAAATAAAAGCAAAAACTAAAACAAGCAACAACAATAACAAAAAATGAAGCAATAGCGTTGAGGAGAGGAGTGTCAGCACTTAATATAAACAGTCATCTTATAGAGGACCTTATTTGACATAGGGCCTACTCCATGAAATGGAGCCCAGAGACTTATGGGAAAACCAAATACTGTTGGTTAAAAAAAGAATGACAAAATGAAAAATGACTCCTAATGATATTTTGCTATACTCATAGACCTGTGCTTTTTTTTCAGATAGTATGTATCAGGAGCTTCCTCTTGCAGTAGATAGGAACAAATACAAAAACCCACAGTCTGTCTCTCTCTCTCTCTCTCTCTCTCTCTCTCTCTCTCTCTCTCTCTCTCTCTCTCTCTCACACACACACACACACACACACACACACACACACACACACACACACACAGAGGGACAAAAAGACCTTGGAACATTCAGCTCTAAATGGGATGTATTTATCAAATACCTCCTCTCAAAGCTCTGGAAGCTCCACATAAGTGAAGGCAGAAAAAGTATAAGAGACAGAGTGGATGAATGATACCAGGAGAACAAGATCTTCTAAATCAACTAAGGCTGATACACTCAAAGAAACTGAAGCAGCAATTACGCCAGGCCTGTACCAGGTTCTTTGCACTTATACTACAGCTTTCAGCTTAGTGTTTTTTATAAGACTCTTGAGTGTGTGATTGAGGTAGATTTTGATTCACATGACTTCTCCTGGGGATCTTTTTTGTATGTTGGCTTGCCTTGACCAATTTTGATGTGATAGTTTTTGCTTTATCTTTTTATATTTTATTTTGTTACATTTTCTTGTTGTCTCTTAGAAGCCTGATATGTTTTCTGATGAGAGAAAGAAAGGGAGTAGATCCAGATGGGAAAGTTGTGAAGAGGAACTGGGAGTAGAGAAAGAGGAAATTGTAATCAGAATATATCCTATTAGTGTGGGTACATGAATCAGGAAGAATGATAGCCCAGACTCAAATAGTATGCCACATCACAGAGCATTTATTCTGCAGAGAAGCTGCATGTATGTCTACCACACATTTGGATGGAAGATAGAGGTTAGGAATTGCAGCATCAGTTTAAAGCCTGTTAGGGTCAGGGCAGGTGACTTTTACTTTTCTTTCCCTTGACTGGTTGGTTCTATCTCCAGAGATATAGGTTCTTTAGGATTTTGGAGACGGCTGCTAATTAGCCATACTTGGCCTAGGCTGGGTTGTAAGACAGCTCCTGACAGCTCCTGATTGAATGCCTGTGAGTTCGACTAAGGCTAGTTGGTGGGGTAGCTTCCTGATTGGGTACCACTGCAGGATGGTTTTCCAGAAATGACTTGTTTTGTGTTTTTCCAGTTTTTGGAAACAGAAATGTAGGCCTAATCTCCCAAACTGCCAGTTTGCAACCTGTCATGGAATCAGCCTGGCTCCGGTTAACTCAGTCCTCTCATAAGAAAAGAACCTATTTTTAATAAAATGGGAAAAACGAAAGTTGTGTGTGTGTGTGTGTGTGTGTGTGTGTGTGTGTGTGTGTGCATGTATGTCCACATACACACATGCACAAAATATGCACAGAAGACAAGTTCAACTATTATAATTCATGAACCATCTATCTTATTTCTATCACACTGGAATATGGAGCTTGTTGATTTGGCTATGCTGTCTCACCAGAAGCAAAAAACATCCTGTCTGCCTCCTTAGCTCTGGAGTAGAGGGAGAGGAAACTGTAACTAGGATATATTATATGAGAAACAATCTATTTTCAATAAAGAGATAGAACAAAAACAAAAAACAAAAATCAAGAACCATTAACAAAATGCCAATGCCTTGATTTAGAGACTTTTTTAACTAGAAAGAACAAAGGGAGAAGAATTAAGAAGAAAAATCTTTCTGTTATTTCTGTCTTAGCTCTGTCCCTTTGACAGCCCCTGCCCTCACCTCTAGTACCATTCTTGATGATTTCAAAGGCTGTGATTCTGCTCACCCCCATCTCACTTTTCTATGCTATGATATTTATTTATATCCTTCTACACAGTTCTATTATTCTTCTTCCATTCTAACTGCTGAAGCTCTCAATGACACATGCAGGGGTAAGTGGAAGGAATGACTTTTCTCAAGGGCACAATGGATGCTTTCTCCATAGTTACTAATGATTTCTATATAAACAGTTTTCTTTCCGTTCAATCTTAAGTCACTAAGTATTTCCCAAGAGCAAATTTCATTGTCTACTTCATTTCGATCATTAAACAATAATACAGCAACCCAGCTTATGTTCAACTTCAAAAAATAATACCAATAAAAATCCCTGCAAATAATTTGATCACACAGACTATTAAGAAATATTGTGTTTAGCCCATTCATTTTAAGTTGTTGGAGTAATCATACATTATTTGGTTAGATTTAAGTTCTACCCCATGAGATGGAGTCCATGACCCATACTGCTGAGGTGGCCAAGAATCTGAGACTAGATAGATAGTAGACTTATGAAAAAAAATACTACCATTCTATGAGAGAAATACAGCAATAAATTTATTCCTAAAGATATTCTGTTATACTTCATGTTCTGCTTCTGATCTACTTCAGGGTCCTATTAAACTGTGATCAGAAAAGCTTCCTTCTACAGTTGATGGGACCAAATATAGAGACTTACAATTTGGCAAAATACAGAGTGAGAGAGAAATCTTAGAATACTCGGTCCAAAATGCGGTGTCTTCATCAATCTCTGCACCTCAGGACTCAAAGGACACTGAAGATGGGGAGACAGAAAAGTTTGTAGTAGCCAGCAGGGAAGGAAGACACCAGAAAAACAAGGCTGAAGCTTGTATAAATTCAAAGAGATGGTGGCAGTTTACTGGCAGTTTACATAGGGACTGCATGGTTCTAAAAGCAGATGAGGCTCCCACAGTAAGAAGAAAAGTGACATAATACCCCATTCTTAACCCTGAAACTATCTCCAATATAACCACCCAAAAGGGGGGAAAAAGAGTTTGCTCCAGTGGCATCTTATTGAACATATTAGCCACAGTTAATGGGCCGCTGAAGCTAGCAGTAGATTGTCAACACAAAGGAAACTTGGTGGTATTTTGGCAGGATTTTTTGTTTGTTTTTCTTGTAGTTTTGTTTGTTTGTTTTATTCTCTTAGTCTTTTATGTGGGCATTTTCCTCCTACATGTCTTTTGCCTATATATTATGATTTCCAATTTTATGACTTTATGGTATTTTTGTTTGTGTGAATATGTGTGTCTCTCTGTCTATATGTTTCTTGTGCTTTTTCTTTGCCTCTTTTTATTCTGTTTGTCTTTTTTTTTGTTTTGTCCTATTAAGGTTATTTTCTGTTTTTATTTCACATTTAATAATATTACTATTATTGTTGTTGTTGCTGCTGCTGCTGTTGTTAAATATTTGTCCTTTCTCTAGTGAGTTCGACCTAGAAGAGCTGAAGATTTTGGTGAGGAGTATCTGGGATGAGGTGGATGAGGAAAATCGGTAATCAAAATATTTTATAAAAATGGATAGAACTAGAAAAGAACATCCTGAGTGAGGTAACTCAGACCCATAAGAAAATGCAAGGTATGTACTCACTAATAAGCGAATATTAGTCAAAAAAAAAGTACAGAATACCCAAGATACAGTCCACAGAACTCAAAATGGTCAACAAGCTGAAGATCCCAAGTGAGGACACCTCAGTCCCACTGGGGAGGGAGAAAAAAGAAATCACAAGTGAGGAGGGATAGAGGGAGAGACCTGGGAGGGAAAGTGGATGGGGGTCTGGGGAGAGGGGAACATGATCTGGTACTGGGTGAAGGAAAAGGACCGAAGCCTTGAGGGCCAGCAGAAAGAATGGAAACAGGCAACCTAGGGAGGTAGGAGGTTGGGGGGACCCTCCAAAATGCACCAGAGACCTGGGAAGTGAGAAACTCTCAGGTTGCACTGTGAGGGGCCTAAGATGAAATGCCTAACAGTAGGGAGAGGAAACTTTATAGAGTCCACCTCCAGCAGGAAGACAGGGCATCAAATGAGGAAGGGGGTTATCATTCAACAGTCAAAACACTGACTCATAATTGTTCCTGTTTGAAAGAACTACAGGGATAGAAATAGAAAAGAACTTGAGGAAAAGAAGGTCCAGCAACAGGCCCGTAATGGGCTCCAACTCAAGAGGAGGTTGCAAAGGCCTGACACTATTACTGAGGTTATGGAGCACTCTCAAAAAGGGACCTATCATGACAGCCCTTCAGAAGATCCAACAATCAGCTGAAAGAATCAGATGCAGATATTTGCACCCAACCAATGAACAGAAGCTGCTGATTCCTGTGGTTGAATTAGGGAAAGGCTGAAAGAAACTGAGGAGGAGGGTAACCCTGTAGGAGGACCAGGAGTCTCAATTAGTCTGGCCTCTCCGAGATTTCTCAAACCTTGGACCACCAAAAAGGCAGCATACCCCAGCTGATATGAGATCCCCAACACATATACTGCAGAGGACTTCTGGGTCAGTATTCAACCAGAGATGATGCACCTAACCCTCAATAGACTGGAGGCCCCAAGGAGTTTAGATGTCAGGTGGGGTAGGGCATTGGGGAAAGCCTCATTGAGACAGGGGTTGGGTTGGAGTTATGAGATGAGGAAAATTTGGATGGTGGACAGGGTGGAGGAATAAAATCTGGACTGTAAACAAAAGGTAAATAATAAAAAAAGTTTTTTGTAAAAGTATGAAACAAACAAAAAATAAAAAAATAAAAATATCATTGGGTACTAAATATAAGCTGTGTAGTTTATCTAAAAAACAGTCCAAAACTTAGCTATTCAAGTACCCAAGATACTTAAATACTCTCTACTTTTATAGATTTGAGTTTAAAAAGCATAGTGTACTCAACCCTTCAGCCTGAGAGAACTACACGTAACAAATATTAAGCCATAGTGGTCAGTGTATTGCCATATTTTTTTGGCAGCATGGGATATAAAAATATCTGGTTTCACAGAGGCCCACTACCTGGTACAAGATTTCTGTGTGTTCTGATGAGTCTAGCCTTGTACATAATGATATTTTTCAATTTGTAGTGGCTTGAATTAAATTTCCAACTTTACCATGATGAGAAAGAGATAAAATAATTATAAATAAAATTTCAAATATTGACCATTTCTAAAGTTTGCTATGTGCAATAATCCTCACATGATGTTGAACAGTGGCTGCACTTAGCAGGTCTCCACCATTATCCTGGGGAAGAATGGCAGAAACAGATGGTCCTCAATGGATTTTGTTGTTAAACTATGAAGTTCAGACGTTGGGTACTCTCTTTAATAATAGGTTACTCTCCGAAAAGGATCTTCAGTGATTACTGTGTCTAATTCAGAGTAAAGTCTGGTAACCTTTGGTCACTGTGGAGACACAGATACATTTCATGATTTTGGTGGAACCACATTCAGTGTTGTGGCATTTGCATGCTCCTGTGAGACAAAACATAAACCCACAAAGCCTCATGTTCATGACTGAGACCTAACTGATTTAGTATAAACAATTCCTATTTTAAAATATCAACCAATTAAGAGCGTTCTTAGTTGTAGTCTCTCATTTGCATAAGCAACACACCAAGATGAAGTATGAAGCATATTTCAGCCCTCATATGTATAACCAGTCTGTACTGTAGCCAGGATATAGGGCTTGTCTTATGTTAGGGTCTGCATTTTCTTATTCTAGGAAATTTTTGATTTTTTGACTGATATCCCAAGGTTACCAAATATTTTATTAAAAATGAAGTATTCTCTGTAACTTAAATTGCCTTCTAGAGACTTGTCAGCAACATATTAATGTACATTTGATTTGTAGCAATTACATCTTATGATTGGTTTCACAATATTTGTGTAAGATGGAGCCCAGATGGCCTATGGAAACATCCTGGAAAATTGAGATGATTGCTGTCTTCAGAACATGAGGATTGTTATGTTTCAGAATCCTCCCCCTATGTTTCACAAAAATATATTTACTGAATTGGCTTTACATGAATTTCAAAGACAACTATTAAGAATTTAGAAAATACCTCATTGGAAAAATTTCAGGACAATAAAAATGTGGAGATAGAGAAAAGGAAGGTAAGACTTGATTGGATTGACTACCTCCTGTGACATGCATGGAAATACACTCTCATTTCTTAGTGGTCTACTCATTAGACAGAATTAGAAAGAATAAAAGAAGAGTAAAAGAAAAAAATTCTTCTTTTATCAGAAGAATAAAAGAAAATGGAAGGAAAAAAAGATGATTTCATCTTCTTTGTTTCGGTTAACTATATAGTGAATGAATGAGGCAGATTTAGGGTACAGTTTTGGACTTTTGCCTAGCTTATAAACTGTAAGACACAGTTTGCTGTTCACCTGGACAGATATGAGGGGGCAGTGGTAAAAGACCAAAAATGAGGACTTAAAACCCCAAATATAAAATTTGTTCAGAGTGGAATAGTGATTTCCATAATACAATGTTTCACAAATTTTGACTGATGTAAATCTTGCTGGTGTATGGATGTTTGCCATCCTAGCTAGATTAAGAGGGCAGCAGAATAGAAACCTGAAATCATTTATATTAATGCTGAAAGAAGTGTGAAGTTCAAAGCTATTTGAAATACATAAGAATATTTCCTGGCCTTGGTGACATAGTTATTAAATAAAGCTAGAGTGCGAACCCAGGATATTTGCTTGGTTATTCTTGTGAGCACTAAATATTGTGATAGTTAATCTAAGAAAATAGAGTCAGAAAAAGATTTTTAGAAAGAGGCCCAAAAAGTTATGTGACTATGAGCTGAGAATATTGGGTAGCACTGCTCGAGAAGAACACGTGAAGATTTTTGCCTAGAGCATCTAGAGAGAATGCAGCCTCATTTCATTTCAGATTTCTCTATCCTGCATGTGTGACAGAATTCATTTATATCATCACCTGTCGAGTTTCAGATTATTAGGTATAGCATAAGAAAGAAACTAATACAACTTTGTTATACACTTACTGTAGTCTTATTATGCTAAAAGCTCTTCTGCATACAAAGAACGTACATACTTAAAATGCTAAGAGGGGTTTTCTTTTTAAAAAGAAGAAACAAAGGTACAGAAAAGATATATTTTCCATTTTTATGTTACTGATAAATGTCCATGATTTAGTTTGAACACATATGTTTCTGTTTTAGAAATGCATTTATACATACATACATATATATATATATATATATATATATATATATATATATATATATATATCCAGGAGTGTGCACCCTTGTGCTTTTGTGGAGACCAGAAGGGAATATAAGGTTTCTTATTCTTATTCTTAGCTGGAAAATTTCATGCTCCGGCAATCCTCCTGTCTCAGGCCTAATCCTAGTACTAGAATATCAGGTATCACAAGTGAATGTGTCCACGCCTGTTATTTTACACTTATGGTGGAGATTTAAACATAGGTCTCAATGGTTTTACAGAAATTGTTATTACCTACTGAACCTTCTTTCAGGCCCGCAACCTACATCCTTAACCTTTGTGACTATCAGAGTATGTATTCAAAGACTATAGAATGTGCACTGCTTTGCTGCATAAATACCAAAGGTCAAACAAATTCTGTCTTGTATATAATAAAACTCTGGTTTGTTTCTCCTATCATGCTAGTGATTCTGGTCAGTTGGTACTCTTGAATATAAATGAAATGTGGACTGTGCTCTTTTCTGAAGCCTGGATGCACCTCAGATTTTGTATGTTTATTTCAATTAATTTATCTTGTTGTTTATATTGGCAGGTCAACGCATTTCTAGAGAATAATATTTCCTTCTTTTTCCTGTACCAAAATGTATTGATGTGTTTGCTATTTAAAATATATAAAAAATTTAAGACATATACTAAAATATTAATAAATATTTGCAAATATTTCAATAAACTGACACAAATGTAAAATGCTCTAGTGTTGGATATTTAAAAATAGCTAAAGGATAACTTCATTTTAACTTTAGTGTGTCTGTGTGCCATAACTAACCCTCTGAAACTAAAACAAGCCTCCAATTAAATGCTTTCATATATAAGTTGCCTTGATCATGGTGTCTCCTCCCAGCAATGGAACTGTAACTAACATACACTTATATTAGTGAGCTTCTATAGTAATAATAATAGTAATAGTTTTTAATGGAACTTATTTCAAAATATATTTAGTGTTAATTATCCCTCCAGATATTATCAACTCTACCCTGGCCTCAGATCCCCTAATCTAATTTAACCTATCCTATACTTTAATCCCTTAAGCCTTTATACAACTTCTCTCTCTCTGTCTCTCTGTCTCTCTCTGTCTCTCTCTCTGTCTCTCTCTGTCTCTCTCTCTCTCTCTGTCTGACTCTCGCTCTCTCGATCTCTCTCTCTCTCACTCTCTCTTTGTCTCTCCTTACTTGGTATCTCCCTGTCCCATGGAGACGTTGTAATAATTTAATGACCTCTGTGTGTATTTCAGATAATGCATATATATCCAATGGTCCTAAAACTAACATTCAGAAATGAAAGAAAACATAATTTTTGTTTTTCTGATTGTGGGTTACTTTGCTCAGAATTATTATATTCACTTTTGTCTATTTACCAGTTAATTTTATGATTCTGTTTTTTTTTTATTCTCTGAATGAAATTCCACTGGCACATTTGCATTATCAATTATTATGATGACCTATTAAGCTATCCATTTCCTGTATATTCTGAATACAGCAGCATTCAACATGGTTGTGTATAGCAGGGTATGCCTAGGTAGTACAGCAGAATCATGTGGTAGATACAGTTTTAGTTTTTTCAAGCATCTCCATACTGATTTACACCATGGCTACACCAATTTGCACTTCCACCAGGAATGAATATTAAATTTTTCTCTAAATCCATTCCAGCAGTTTTCATCATTTAGGGTTTTGACCCTCTCTATTCTGACTGATGTAAGATGAAATCTCTATAGAAGTTTTAATTTGCATTTCCTTGATGACTAAGAATGTTGAACATTATTTTGAAGTTTCACAACGACTTATATTTATTTTTTTTTTAATGACTGTGTTTAAACCTATGCTTTTAACAGAGAATCTCCTATTTAAAGTAGATACTGAATGCCACAAGAGCTAGTCCGGACAAAGTGCAGAGAATAAGAGACTGTAGAATGTGTAGCCCTAAAATAGAAAGTAATATCACATCTTCTCTTTGCAAGGCCTAAGTGTCGTTGCAAAGAGTGGGCAGGAAGACTTTTTGAGTTAAGTCAGTAGGTAAAGAAAAGAAAACAGTGCCCTACAGGTGCAACATGGCAGTAGCATTTGCCAAGATAGGGACAGAATGCATAAGCCTTGTATAAGCTCAAGTCAGACAAAACATCAGAATGTAAAGGGAAGTGCACATGAAGTCACACCTCTAGCCAGGCAGCTATTGGAAATTAATAACTGCTGAGAGAGGGAAAGTCAGGTTTTCTTAAAAATGTTAATGTTGGTGAGTAGTCCACAGTTCAATGGAAGATCACACACTCAATAACATATAGGCATCAGCAATTGAGCTTAATGGATGAAAAAGAAAGAATAAATGCAAACAAGCAAGAAAGCAAAAAACAAAGAAAGGTAAGAAGGAAGGTTGGAAGGGAGGAAGAAACAAAGAAAGAAGACACAAAGTTGGGTAGACATGGAGTAGCTTTGCATCTGGAAGACGTTAGGAAAGATGATAAACCTATTTTGTATGAAGTCCTAAAAGAACTAATAAAATAAACAAAAGTGCTACCATAAGAAACCTTAAAAATAAAGAGGAAAGAAAAAAGAATATCACATAAGTTTTTATCACTTTTATAACCAGTGATACAACACATTGTGAGTGGTCAAATCATCCTTCAGGGTATCACACAGTCATGTGTTTTATGATAACCAGTTAGATGTTCAGAATTGAGAGTTTCTCTTGTTAGATTTGTTCTTTAATGATTATGAAGTGTCCTTCCTTATCTTTTTTGATAACTTTTGTTTGAAAGTCTGTTTTATTTCATACTAGAATGGCTACTCCGGCTTGTTTCTTGGGATCATTTGCTTGGAAAATTGTTTTCCAGCCTTTTATTCTAAGGTAGTGTTTGTCTTTTTCACTGAAGTATGTTTCCTGTATGCAGCAAAATGCTGGGTCCTGTTTGCTTATCCATTCCGTTAGTCTATGTCTTTTTATTAAGGAATTGAGTCTATTGATGTTAAGTGATATTAAGAAGAAATGATTTTTGCTTCCTGTTATTTTTGTTATTAGAGGTGGAACTATGTTTGTGTGGCTATCTTCTTTTGGGTTTGTTGGAAGATTACTTTCTTGCTTTTCTTAGGTTGTAGTTTCTCCTCCTTGTGTTAGAGTTTTACATCTATTATCTTTTGTAGGGCTGGATTTGTGGGAAGATATTGTGTAAATTTGGTTTTGTCATGGAATATCTTTGTTTCTCCATCTATAGCGTTTGAGAGTTTTGCTGGGTATAGTAGTCCAGGCTGGCATTTGTGTTCTCTTGGGGTCCGTATGATATTAGTCCAGGATCATCTGGCTTTTATAGTATCTGGTGATTAGTCTGGTGTAATTCTCATAGGTCTGCCTTTATATGTTACTTTACCTTTTTCCCTTACTACTTTCATTATTTTTTCTTTCTTTCATGCATTTGATGTTTTGCTTATTATGTGACGGGAAAAAATTTTTTTTCTGCTCTAGTCTATTTGAAGTTCTGTAGGCTTCTTATATGTTCTCGGGCATCTCTTTCTTTAGGTTAGGAAAGTTTTTCCTCTATAATTTTGTTGAAGATATTTACTGTCCCTTCAAGTTGAGAGTCTTCACTCTCATCTGTACCTATTATCCTTAAGTTTGGTCTTCTCATTGTGTCCTGGATTTCCTGGATGTTTTGGGTTAGGAGTTTTTTGCATTTTGCATTTTCTTTGACAGTTGTGTCAATGTTTTCCATGGTATCTTCTGCACATGAGATTTTTTTCTTCTATCTCTTGTATTCTGTTGGTGATGTCTATGAATTCTGATCTCTTTTTTAGGTTTTCTATCTCCAGGGTAGTCTCCCTTTGGGTTTTCTTTATTGTTTCTACTTCCATAATTTAGATCCTGGATGGTTTTGTTTAATTCCTTCACCTGTTTGGTTATGTTTTCTTGCAATTCTTTAAGGGATTTTTGTGTTTCCTCTTTAAGTATTTCTACCTGTTTACCTGTGTTCTACTGTATTCCTTTAAGGGAGTTATTTGTGTCCCTAAAGTCCTCTATCAAGAGAAGTGATTTTAAATCTTAATCCTGCTTTTCCGTTGTGAGGTTATGTCCAGGACTTGCTATGCGAGAAAAATGGGTTCTGATGATGCCCGGTATCTTTGGTTCCTGTTGCTTATGTTATTGCACTTGCCTTTTACCATCTGGTTATCTTTAGTGCTACCTGCACTCACTGTCTCTGTCTGGAGCCTCTCTTTCCAGTTATCTTACTTGTCTCAGAACTCCCCCAAGTCCAGCTGTCTCTGTGATCCTGTGATCTTGAGCACCTGGGTGAAAGAACTCCTGGGACTCAGGCTCCTTCTGGGATCCTGAAATTCTGCTGTTCTGAGTGAAGTGGTTCCTCTGCTTCTCTGAGTGCTGTGGTTCCTCAATATTGTTCAGGATACCGTGTCTTCACTGGAGTAGTCTAGCTAGGTGTTTGTCCCAGCCAAAAGGACCCCTAATGATATTTTTAATAATGTCAAAGTAGAAGACTACTTCTAATAATGGTAACAATTTAAGTATGTCTAATTATTTTAGTTGTTACTGTGTTTCTTTTTAATTATATATGACTCTAACTCCCAAATTTTGGTAAATGATCTTGGATCTGATTGAATAAGTAATTAAACAAGACTTGACTAGAACTTTAAAACAATGAGATAACATGTTTACAAAGCTGGTCGATGACTCAATATATTTAAATTTCAGTAGCAAACATTCTTGTCCCTGCTTCATGATAGTCCCTGCTCACAAACTGATGCATTTGTGATACAATTGACCTGTCTTTGAAGTACAGGTCATCTCATTACTCTCTTGTCTAGAGTGTAATATACTCTGCTTTCATACTTGAAGCAGACATAATCACAAATGATAAACTAGACCTTAACATTTCGCTCTGAGTTATTCTTTTCAAATAGAACCAAAACATGAATGAATAGAATCAAAAAATGAATATTAAGTTCAATTTTGTGGGAAATATACAAAGGTAAAAACAAACAGATAAAGCAAAACAAAGACATAAAGTTCCAGATGGAATAATAGCTACACAAACAAAATTCTCTGTGTGTGTAGAAAAGGGAGAAAAGAGAGGCATCACAGTTGGAGTGTGTCCTGTAGGTCTTTCATATTTTTGCATGAATCTATTTATTTAATCTTTATACAAAACTAATGAGGTAGTTAACATATTTATATATTTAAAATTTACCATTTAAGAGAGAAATTATATATGTATTTCAAACATGAAGTTTCCAGTGCCAGAAGCAGAAAGAATCTTTTCTCATGCCCCATAGCTTGCTTAGAATGTATGTTGCCAGGGTTAGACTCTCCTTAATATTTTCAGTGAGTTTAATAATGAACTCATTGAAAAGTATTTAATTTTCTCATGTGAACACTTACAACTAACAGCAACCACCCAAGAGAAACAGTCTAGCTAGAAGCATCAGGAAGCAACAGCTGTGCAGCATCCTACCAGCCTGTGTGATTTTGCAGAGAAGAATCATGAATGTTATATCTTTTCAATGATCATAGCTGTCTTGCAAAAACATCAATAGTCTCCTTTCTGAAGGCAAAGAGCAAAGTAGATAACCTCTCAGGATCCTGCTACTTATTATCCTGCTTTTTCTTCCCCTCCTTTAAGTAGCCAAGCCCTGTACGAGTACAGGCTTCAGGGCATGCAGGTCCTATTCTGTGTACACATTCTTCTCTAAGTACCTAATTCACACTCAGGCAAGGACATGAATCCACAACAGAATAAACATCCAGCTAAATCCTTTTCAACCCATTTCCATAATGGAATAAAAAGAAGGTTTTAGAAAAAGTGAACCTTCACAAAAGAAACACACTAAAAGGAGTGAAGTGTACTGAAAAATAGTTGATAAAGCTTTGTACTAGGCTAGAATTCTCAAAAGCAGATGAAACAGAATCAAGGTAGAGTGTGTAGAGTGTGTAGAGTATTAAATATGAGTCAGTAGAGATTATCTGAATAGTCTTTCAATTATTTTACATGTACCAACTTACTTTACAAAATATATTTTACGATGTATAAAAAGAAAGCATAAGCTACCTATGAAACAAATATAAAGGTTAGTAAAATCTATTGACACAAGAACAAAAATTAAAGAATAATATACAATATATATGTCTCTCTATATATTAAATGTTTAAGAGTAAAAGATTTTGTGCATATAATTTAAACAATGTTTTTGAGAAGATATTTTTAACAAAACCTTGTAGTATAAAATGGACTTTCTATTTGGATAATAATGAAAAGAGAAAGTTTTATATTTGGAATGAAAACTGTGGAGGATTCTGATTCAGTAAACAGGAAACTTATAGACACTATAATATAATGACAAGAATAAGAATTTTTCTATCATCAATATATTACAAATTTTTTAATTGTAATGTAAGTGGTTTATGATTGTAACTAAATTTTGTACACACATGCACACACATGTATACACACAGACATACACACATACACACTAAGCCCTTTGGGACAAAAAAATTGGATACTCTGAATAAACTAATCTATTGAGGTTATATTTTTTGAGTCAAGAGGAAATTTAAAAGTATGGAACTAAAAAGTTATAACATTATAAAATAATGCTTAAGATAATAAAATAAAAATTATAAATCTTTCCAATGATAAATGTGAATTCTAAAAAAAAAGATTCTAAGTAAAAGAAACTTTAACATAGAAACTATTTTAATCACTAAGGAAAATAACTTATTCTCTCATAAGTGTTTGGGATACATCAAGAAAAAAGTAACAATTCAAGAATAAACAGATTTGAGAGGACTATAGTTTAGTGGCCATGGGATGAATTTAATAATAAGCATAATTAGTAAATGATATATTTTAATGAAAAATGTGAAACAAACTACTAGTTAATTAAGAAGCCAGAAAATGGCTGGCCTGAGTTGTAGCTATGGTAACAAAGCAGGCAGGTGAGGTTTACTGAGATAGCATGGCTGTGAACAATGACATTCAGGGAAAGAATTACAAACAAATGTCTTCTAAAAGATTTTTTCAGGCTGAAAGAATTTTCACAACTAAATGTTAGAACATGGGCTTGCTTTAGATAATAGGGAGTACAAAGTGTTGTCAGCCTGGGTAAAGGCAATAGTAGTCTTTTGCCTCATTACAGAATGCATGATAATCTCCGAAGTATACTTTATCTGCTGTCAGTGATATCCAAGTCAGGGAGTCATCATGATGGAGTTCTAGTGAGGCCTCTATTCCTGTCTGGGTTCTCACATGTCACAAAGAAAGATTTCTGTGTCTTTCCATAAGTCCATTCATCCCATCAAAAGATTTGAGCTCCTAGTCTTGTGGACACTGAAAATCACAAAGGTTTGAAACACAAACATATTGCTTCCTGAGCTCCATGATTTCCCTTTTAGCCCCTGTTTTAATATTCAGACCTGAGAGGCTGAAATTCGCCAAACTTACAGGATGAGCCACTGCAAATGTTTCAGAGGACATTCCACAAGTATGTATTTCTGAATGCTGAAGATTCTGAAATAAATGTAACAGCTTGATTTTTTTCTAAAGAATATCAAGTGGTTTTGCATTCAACAAATCTGGCAGTGCTTATCTGAATGTGCTTTGTCTTTCAGCTGTTATACTTGATTCTTACCTAACAGACATAGTACAACCCCCTCTGAGATGATAATCCTTATAACTATGAAGTGCACGGAGAAGATAGATAATGAAAAGGAAACCAGATCAAGCAAGGTGGTGTGCCGTGGCAGTGAGGCTACAGAAAAATAATATTATCTACTATTTAGGATAAGTTTACTCTTGGAAAGAAAAATGAACTGCAAATGTTTGCTTACATAGGAATTCTAGCATATTCCAATGGCACTTCTTATTTCATTTTGTCACACTGAGCCATGAAAGTATCAAATTAGATGAGAAGGTGGGAAAAGTGAACATGAAAGGTAGAGTCCAGGCTTTGAGTCTCATTTCACAGAAGTTTCTTCTCAAGGAGTGCTGTGACTTTTTCCTTTCACATTACAAGACTAATACTGATATTGGTAATGTCACTGACATTAGTGTAATAATAAATTCAGTAAATCACTTTTATTGTATTTTAGTAAGACATGCTACTATGAAAAAGACAGACATGGTTGAGAGATCTAGGTGGTTGATGTCTTAAAAGCATCTTAATTCCTATGTCCTATTTGTGCATCCCAGTAATCTAACTAGAAAATCCTTAGCACTAGCCTTTCATGTAAAACCTCAATTTAGGAGCAAAAAAATATTCTTACCCTATGACATCAGTAGTTATTTTTAAAGCAATCATAAAATCAATTATAAGAACTGAAGAAAATTTCAAAAAGGCAATAGATATGAGATAAGCAAAAATACCTTGCACTGTATGAGTTTGTTTCTATGACTAGAGTGTCCATTGTAGCTAACCAGTTTTGGGCTTTAGATAATTTCTACTGCATACAAAGTAAGTTGTCGGGGCTTTTTCTCATGTGTGCACTAAGGATCTACATCCTCAAACATTCCTTATTTTGTTTTAACCCTGTTTACATTGGAATTTTGATGCCTCCATTGGCCCTTGTGGCTTTTGGAGAGAATCATGGAGTAAAATACCACAGTGAAAAATCTGGTCTACTATATTTTGGGAATAAAACACTCATCACATAAGTATAATCAAACTTAAAGAAAAAACTCGCATGATCATCTCATCAGATGCTTAAAAAGCCTTTGACTAAATACAGCACCCTTTCATGTTAAAGGTCTTGGAAAGATTAAGAATTTAAGGTACATACCTAAACATAATAAAAACAATATACAGCAAACTAACAACCAACATCAAATCAAATGGAGAGAAACTTGAAGCAATCCCACCAAAATCAGGGACAAGACAAAGCTGCCCACTCTCTCCTTATTTATTTAATATAATACCTGAAGTTCTAGCTAGAGCAACTAGACAATAAAAGAAGATCAAAGGGATACAAATTGAAAAGGAAGAAGTGAAGGCATCACTATTTGCAGACAATATGATAGTATACATAAGCAACCCTAAAAATTCTACAGGAGAACTCCTACAGGTGATAAAAAATTCTGCAAAGTGGTTGGATATAAAATTAACTCAAACAAATCAGTGGCTTTCCTCTAAACAAAGGATAAATGGGCTAAGAAAGAAATTAAGGAACCAACACCCTTTGCAATAGTCACAAATAACATAAAATATCTTGTGTAACTCTAATCAACCAAGTGAAAAATCGGTATGAAAAGAATTTCACGTCTCTGAAGAAAGAATTTGAAGAAGATCTCAGAAGATGGAAAGAGTTCCCATGTCGGTAGGATTAACATAGTAAAAATGGCCATATTACAAAGATCAATCTACAAGTTCAATGCAATCCCCATCAAAATTTCAACTCATTTTTTAACAGAGATAAGAAGCACAATTCTCAAATTCACCTGGAATAACAAAATCCTAGGATGGTGAAAAACATTCTCAACAATAAACGAACTTCAGGAGGAATCACCATCCTTGACCTTAACCTGTACTATAGAGCAATAATGATAGAAAACAAACAAACAAACAAACAAAATATGATCTTGGCACAGAACAAACAGGTAGATCAATGAATAGATTTGAAGACCCATAAATAAACCCACATGCCTCTCATCACATGATCTATGACAAAGAAGACAAAACCATTCACTGTACAAAAGAAAGCATTTTCAATAAATGGTGCTGTTCTAGCTGACGGTCTGCATCTGTAGAAGAGTACAAGTAGATTCATTTTAATCTCCTTGTACAAAGCTCAAGGCCAAATGGATCAAGGACATTCACATAAAACCAGACACTGAATCTAATAGAAGACAAAATGAGAAAATACCTCAAACACATTGGCACAGGGGGAAATTTCTTGAGTACACCACCAATGGCACAGGCTATAAGATCAACAATTGACAAATGGAACCTCATAAAACTAAAAAGCTTCTGTAAAATAAAAAATACTGTCAACAAGACAAAAGGGCAACGTACTGATTGAGAAAAGATCTTTATCAACCCTCCATTTATAGAGGGCTAATATCCAAAATGTACAAAGAACTTAAGAAGTCAGAATACAGAAAACCAGATAACCCAGTTAAAAACAGGGTATAGAACTAAATGAATAATTCTCAACTGAGGAATCTCAAATGGCTGAGAAGCACCTAAAAAAATATTCAATATCCTTGGTAATCAGGGAAATGCAAATCAAAACATTCGTGAGATTACACCTTCCACCAATCAGAATGGCAAGATAAAAAAAAAAAAAAAACTCAGCAACAGCAGATGTTGGCAAAGAATATTCCTCCATTGCTGGTGGGATTGCAAGTTTGTATAAACTCTTTGGAAATCAATCTGGTGGCTACTCAGAAAATTGAAAACAGTTCTACCAGAAGACCCAGCTATACCACTCCTAGGCATATACCCAAAAGGTGCTCAATCATATAACATGCAGAAACACTCCACTATGTTCATAGCAGCCTTATTATAGTATCAGAAACTGGAAACAACCCATATATCCCTCAACAGAAAAATGGACACATTAAATAGTGATACATTTTCACAATGAAATACTACTTAGCTAAAAATGAATATTTCACAAATTTTGCAGACAAATGGGTAGAACTAGCAAAGATCATTCTGAGTGAGATAACCAAGACTCAAAATGGCATATATGGTATATACTCACTAATAAGTGATTATTAGTCCAAACGCTCAAAATACCCACAATATAACTCACAAACCATATGAAGCTTGACAAGATGGAGGCCAAAGTGTGGATGCTTCATTTTCACTTAGAAGGGGGAACAAAATAATCATGGAGGCAGAGGGACAGAGGGACCTGGGTAGAAGTGGAGAGGGGACAGAAAAAGGGGGGATAGGATCAGGTATGGGAAGAGACAGTAGAGATGTTAATAGGGCAAGGAGAATGAATAGTAATATATAGCAGTATAGGGCGGGGAACAGAGGGAACCACAAGGAAGTCCAAGATGCTAGTAATGGGAGAGGCTTCCAGGACCCAGTGGAGATGACATTAGGCAAAATGCCCAACAGTATGGAAATAGAACCTGAGGAGGCCACCTCCAGTATATAGATATGGTCCCCAGTTGAGCTCTGGGGCTTCCCATCCATCTCAAAAATTCTAACCCAGGATTGTTCCTGTTTAAAGGAAACACAGGGACAAAATGGAACATAGACTAAAGAAAAATCCATCCAGATCCTGCCTCACCTTGGAATTCATCCCATCTGCAAATACCAAATCCTGACACTAGTGCAGATACTAAGATGTACTTTCAGAGAGGAACCTGTTAGTACTGTCCTCTGAGGTGGTCTGACAACACCTAATTAAGACAGATGCAGATACTCATACCCAGCCATTGGACTGAGCTCAGGGGCCCCAATGGAAGTGTGATAGGAATGATTGCAGGAGCTGAAGGGGATTGCAATCCCATAGAAAGAACATTTCAACTCACTGTATCCTTTAAAGATTCCAGGGACTAAACTACCAAATAGAGTATATATAGCCTGGTTCATGGCTCCTGCTACTTATATAGGAGAGGATTGCCTCATCTGGCATCAGTGGGAGAGGAGACACTTGGTTCTACGAAGGCTTGATGCCCCATTAAAGGTGGATAATTGAGGGGTGAGGCAAGAGTGATGGATGTATGGGGAAACACTATTTTAGAGACAAAGGGGAGAGGGTCTATGGTAGGAGATTCCTAGAGGGAAGACCAAGAAAGAGGCAGCATTTGAAATGTAAACAAATAAAATAATTATTAAAAAATTATTAGAAAAAAATGTTTTCTTTCCTCAAGATGGAAAAATCAGGGCAGTCACAATCAAATCAAAAATCAAACTCCAACTGTCCTATGTCTGGGATCTCCTTTCGTCATTTTTCCAGTACTATCCACTGCAGCACACACACAGCTAGTCTTTTAGGCTCTGGATGGCTCTGCTCTATAGCTGCTGCTGTTCTTGGTGGACAAGTCATGCATGGTACTGACATCTCCATAATGTCTCTGGTCCCTTATTACAACTGGGCTGTACTCTCATCAATAGTCTGCCACAGATTTTCTTCCCGGCGCCAAGCTTCAACTTCTTTCATGACCCCTTCAGTACTTAGCCTTTACCTGCCACTGAGTCTACTTTTTCAGCAATGGCATCTCCTGGCCTCTCATAGTTCTTCCATGACCACATCCTGCTTTCAAAACCAGTACACAGGGGTGACCCTAACACATTACCAAGTCTCAGTTTCAACACGTGGTATTTCCATGGCTTCCTCTGAGCCCAGTTTCACTGTGCTCTCAAGAAACACTTCCCATAAGACAGAGATTCAGTAATACTGGGCTCTTAAACAACACTAGCTTTTTAGCTTTAGCTAACCAGTATTAATTTTTCCAGTAACACAAAGCCTTGTCAACCACAATTGATTCTTTGGGCCTCAGCTAACCAGAACCAGAAAAACTTAAATCAAAATTGCAAACATTTAATTTGTTCTGGCTTACAGTTTCAGAAATTTGGTTCATTATCATGATGGCAGGAATCATGACAACATGCACAAAGACACAGTGCTAAAAACGCCTAGATCTAAAGGCTTCCAGGAGGAGATGGGATTTATTTCACCCCAGGCATAGACTGTGCACTTAAGACCTGCCTCTACAGTGACGCATTTTCTATAACACGACCATACTTTGTCCAATAAGGCCAAACTTCTTATGGCTAAGTATTCGAGCACATGAATCTATGTGGGCTATACCTATTCAAACTACCACAAACAGAGTTCTTTGGTCCATTTAATATAGAGTTTGGTGCAGAGAGTGAAAAGGGTCAAATTTCATTCTCCTACATGTTGATAACTAATTTTTCCATTACTTGATAAGAATAACGATTTTCTCCAAGGTCTGTTTTTGCCTTCATTGTCAAAAATCAGGTGGCCATAGGTGGGTGGAGTTACATGAAAATAATTGTTTCTGTCCCAATACAAAGTTGTTTTCATGGCTTTATAGTATTAACTTGAAATCAGAGATGGCAATATATCCAGCAACATTTTGGTTTTACTTTGAGGATTGTTTGGCCTAATTGAGGTGTGTGTGTGTGTGTGTGTGTGTGTGTGTGTGTGTGTGTGTGTGTGTGTGTATATGTGTGTGTGTATGTGTGTGTGTGTGCGTGTGTGTGTGTGTGTGTGTGTGTGTGTTGTGTGTGTTTGTTTATATATGAATTTTAAGATTGGTTACTTACTTTCATTTCAGTTTCTGCTCAAGGGAATAGACTCATCTCTGAAGCCATAGGCTGCAATGAAAAAGTCCAATGACAGCCACAGTATATGTCCTCTTAAGCTGCTGGTCAGGAATGAAACAGAGACCCCTAGAATAATAGAGGATATTACCATTAGCATTGGTTTTAGTCACCTACCAGAACCTGATAGACTGCTGAAGTCATTTCATACTTTCATCACTGTTAAGGAAACAACAAGTTGTTAATGACCAGGAAGCTTTCTGTCTAAGTTTCATGGTAGAATATGCTATGCAGGCTTCTATAGGAAACAATCATAACCAGCATGAAGGTTATGGACTACAGTAATCACTGGCATGGGAAAAATAAGCTCATGTGTGCACTGGTGACATAAATGTTCTGGAGATGACATTCAGTTTTGGATTGAATTCAAGTATAAGTCCTCTGAAAAAAATATAAACTTGTTGGTATAAGCCAGGCCAAGAAACAGTGATTGGGGCTAACTGACATCAGATGTGAACCTACATCTATTACTCTGCTAAATGGACATAGTAGCAAACTGCTCTTTAAATATGTTATCTCTTTTTGTGGATACTAGTTCAGCTTTTAACTCTTAGCCTCATCATAGAAGTTTCCTTGTACAATAGAGAGTGACTAACAAATGAAAGTAACAGAATGGCAAAGTCTAGCAAATAATTTTCAAAGGGGTGTTCAAACACAAATGTGACATCTAAATGACACTCTTCACAAGGCCAAGAACCATTATGGAAAAGTAAATGGAAGGGTTAAGACCTGAACTCAGACAGAACAGGAGTCATAGTTATTATACTGATAAACTCAACACAGCCCATAAAAGATCAGCACAGGATGAAGACATTAATATTATTCATGGACTATTTATATTTGCCTTGTCTCATGAGACCTAAATCTCTGACTGAGGAACTATTGAGAGTTGATTATTGAGAAACAAAAATATCTAAGTGTTTGTCAGAGGCCCTGATGAAAGGACAAAAGCCAGAAATTTTCACTTTATTCAGATATAGGACATGTCTGGTCAGAGGCCGGGGTCAAGATTTTTCTTTTAAAAAAGTCAAGGATATTTGGAAGTTAGCTGTAGCTCGCTATGTTACAATAGCAAGAGATAAAGTTTGAACAGGATCTGGATTTCAAACAAGGTTTAGTGCATGTTTTAAGGCTCTTTTAATTGTCAAGCTAAAATTGGTATTGTCTCTTCTACAGTATTTATTGTAAGTTGCATTGACTGAATAATCTTCAATTATGTTAGTGTGTTGAAACCTGGCATGTCTGTTATGGAGGTCAATCAACCAGCTTTCATCTCACTGCCCTAAGTATTAGAAAACCTTGATTCTCTGAAAAAAGCTTGAAAGTGCTGGAAGAAGTGAGTTAGGCTTTAAGCAGAAGCAAGAGGGTAGCAGGCCTGATTATTGTTGGTATAACAGCTTTAATTCCATTAATTGTCATCACCACTACTTCTGCAATAGCATTGACACAAAAAGTTAAGACAACTGTTTTTGTTAACCATCTAGCAAAAAATGTTACTAATGTATTGAGTATATTAAATTATTTATATAGGTATCTGGAACAATGGATGATGCTCTGTAAACCATTCAAATTAGCTGAAGGAGGTTCAGGGTTCAAGAGTTAGGAGCGATCCCAAGTGTCATGACAAATATCATTGGAGTAGTGTTACTTTTAAAACTCACAATGATTGTCATTATAATTTAAAAAAAGTTTAAAGATACCTGTAGGATATTTGGCATAATTCTAAAAAAAAGTTTAAAGACAACTGTAGGACATTTGGCATAACACACCTCTCTGGGTGTGTTAACTTTGCATAGTGAGATTGTAAATTTAAAGAATGCTGCTTTGTTGATTTTTGATGCTGTAGATAATGCCGATAAAATTATGCAGGCCCTGAGGTCAGTATTTCCATTTTGGTCAAATCTCAGGAATGGCATATACAGCTTCATCAATCTAGCCCTTCTTGTCCTGGGGATACTTTTATTTCTGCCCATAATGTTAAAGCTTATCTTTAACAACATCAACATGTTGGTAGCCAAATTACATGGCTTGAGCCTGAAAATGGACCCCAAAACAGAGCTATTAAATTAACAGGCTGGCAAGCCAAGGACAGATAAGATTCTGCATAGAGCCTTACCAACCTAAGACAGAAGTACTTTTGATAATACATATTTTATGACTGGTAAGGAAGGCATTCTTGTCAGAATGACCTAAGACAGGCTCAGTCTTGATAACAAAATAAAAAAAGAGGAGAGGTAGAGAGCCCTTGGGGCTGTTTAGCAAGAAGCTGACATGGCCAAGAACAAGGAAATAGGCTGCTTGGCAGGAATGACATTGGCCTAGGACAAGGAAGTAGGCTTCAAGCAGAAATCTGACATTAGACTACAACAAAGAAGTAATTTCAAGTAGGAATCTAAATTGTAGACTACAACAAAGAAGTAATCTCAGGCAGGAACCTAAATATTAGGCCAGAACAAAGAAGTAATTTCAGACAAGCATCTAAACTCTAGGCTAGAACAAGAAAGTAAGCTTCATACATGAAAATGACCTTGGGCTAGGATAGGGAAGTAGGCTCAGACACTTTGGGCAACCTGATAAGCCTTTAGAAACAGTGTTCATGGGAGTGTTTATGTAATTGGGTTTAATGCCTTGATTTTTCTTTGAATATTTGTGTTTATTGTATTGCTTGTTCCTCAACTGTTTGCATCTATTGTATTGCTAGACACTCAACCTAGAACCATCCTTAATACATGCATGTAATCAAAATGCTATAAAAGCATAAAGGAAGAGAGGGTATAGGATAGGGCGTTCTAGGGAGGGGAAATGGGAAAGGGGGTGACACCTGCATTGTAAATAAATGAAATATTCAATTAAAAAAATAAAAAATGTCAAAGTTTTAGTTTATGACAACCTGTTTCTTTCCAAATTGTTATGGTTAACATTCATAAGGCATCTGTGTATGAGGTACCTTTTGTTTTGTTTGCCATCACTGCTTAAGTAGTTTTCTCTCAACTCTGCCCCATTCTTTTACTGTAAATATATAAGATGCAGTTCTCCTTTAAAAACTTAATTTGCATGAGTTATCAGCTTATGCAAAGCATACTGGTCCAAAGTTTATGCCTTATTCTCTCATTCTTTGTCTTCTCTGTCAACACCTTGCCATTCAGGTCTCCTTCACTTGAGGTTTGCAGTCAATGGATGGCTTCTGAGTAAGCAGAAGTCAATTTTTTGTAAGGGTGTGGCCTCTAGTATGTCAACCATGCTTCAATGAATGGTCCTACCCCAAGGGTAAATAGAAAGTACAAATTGTGATTGTTAAATTATAAACAGCAATAGTAAAAAAAAAAAAAATGTGTTTACAAGGAGGACTGAGAAGATAAATACAAATAAAATAGATTATATGAAATATGCAAATAATTAATACAAACATTTAACTTAGAAAAGTAAAAATAGGAAGACTTAATGTGAATCATAAACTACCCCATTCACCAGTAAGAATGTTAATATTTATTATATACTTAACTAACATAAAAAATTGGACATAGTACTATCTGAGGACCCAGCTATACCAATCCTGGGCATATACCAAAAAGATGCTCCAAAATATATCAAGGACACATGCTACACTATGTTCATAGCAGCAGCCTTATTTATAATAGCCAGAAGCTGGAAATAACCCAGATGGTCTTTAACAAAGGAATGGATACAGAAAACATGATACATTTACACAGTGGAGTACTACTCAGCTATTAAAAACAATGACTTCATAGTCCTGACTTCTTAAACAAATGGATGGAACTAGAAAATATCATCCTGAGTGAGGTAACTCAGTCACAAAAGAACACGCATGGTATACACTCACTGATAAGTAGATATTAGCTCAAAAGCTCAGAATACACAGAATACAATTCACAAACAATACGAAACTCAAGAAGAAAGAAGACCAAAGTGTGGATGCTTCAGTCCTTCTTAGAAGGGAGAAAAAAAACGCTCACAGGAGGAAATATGGTGACAAAGTGAGGAGCAGAAACTGAAAGAAAAGCCCTCTAGAGACTGCCCCACCTTGGGTTCCATCCTATACCCAAACACCAAATCCAGACACTATTGCAGATGCCAAAAAGTGCTTGCTGACAGGAGCGTGATATAGCTGTCTCTTGAGAGGGTCTGCCAGAGTCTGAAAAATACAGATGAGGATGCTCACACCTAACCATTAGACTGAGCATGGGGACCCCAACAGAGGAATAAGAGAAAAAACTGAGGAACTGATGGGGCTTGCAACCCCATAGAAAGAACAGCTATATCAACTAACCAAATACCCCAGGGCTCCCAAGGACTAAACCACCAACCAAATTGTACACATGGGGGGAATCATGGATCTAGCTGCACATGTAATAGAGGATGGCCTTACCTGGCATCAATGGGAGGAAAGGCCCTTGGTCCTGTGAAGGCTCGGTGCCCCAGTGTAGGGTGGTGAGGTGGGAGTGGGTGGGTATTTAGGAGAGAACCCTTATAGAAGCAGTGGGAGAGAGGATAGGACAGGGGGTTTCCAGAGGGGAAACCAGAAAAGGCATCAACATTTGATATGTAAATAAATAAAATATCCAATAAAAAAGAAATATACTAATAATATATGCATTAAATGAGAACTTGTCTAAACAACATATTTATGTTCCTTTTTATTATGAGAAGCAAGATTTTATTTTATGTTATATTTTATTTATTCTTCTCTCATATATTCTGACCACAGATTCCCCTCCCTTCACCCCTAGTCATTCCTGCAAGCCTAACTCTCCTCTGTACCTGATGCACTCCTCCTCTGTTTTGCTTCAGATAAGAATAGGCCACTCAGAGATATCCACTGAATAAGAGATAGCAACTTACAGTTAGACTAGGCACATACTGTTGTTGGCTGGTAAAGGCAACTGCGTTAAGAGGAAAAGTGTTCCCAAAACAGGCAAAAGTGTGGGAGACAACCCATACTAAAACTTGTAGGAGTAGTACAAGAACATCAAGCTACTCAAGCATATTATATATTCAATGGACCTAGTTCAGACCTATACAGGCTTCCTGATTGTTTGCTTCAGTCTCTGTGATCCCTTTTGAGCCCTGCTTAGTTAACTCTGTTGGACATGTTTTTGTGGTTTCCTCTAACCTGGAGCTCTTCTAATCTTTTCTTTCCCTCTTCTGTAGGGATTTCACAAGCTTTTCTTAATCTTTGGCTGTGAGTTTCTGCTTCTCTTATCAGTTGCTGGATAAAGACTGTCTGATGACAATTATGATAGTCTGTGGTCTAAGAATATAACAGGATATCATTAGAAATAATTCCAGTGACCTTTTCTTTTCTTTTCTTTTCTCTTTCTATCTTTTTCCCTCCCTCCCTCCCTCCCCTCCCCCCCCCCTCTCTCTCTCTCTTTCTTTCTTACTTTCTTTTGCCAGCATGTTAGGTTCTATCCTTGGTCTCTGGACTGTCCAGCCTCTAGTTCCTCTCTATGAAAACAGTCCCTAGCATGTGTTCCTGCTCATAGCATGGGCGTTAATGTTGGAGCAGTCATTGGTTGGCCACTCACCAGCTCACCTCACATACCGGACAAATTGTAGGTTGAAGGTTTTGTGGCTCAGTTTATGTTCCAGTTCAATCAACTGATGCATTGCCTAGTTCTAGAAGACTGCCTGTTCTGTTTCCATATCCTTCACTACAAGGGGTCTTTATTAAGCTCACTATCATAAGTTCTAGGGAGTTTCCATTAGACTAGGTTTCTACCTTGTCCCTAAAATTCCCACCCCCAATTTCAGTTCTCACTCCAAGTACCCTCTCCCTCCATGCCTCTTCATAACTATGATCCCTCCTGTTCTCATTCCCAGTTACCTGCAGTTCACTCTCAGAATCTGTTCTATTTTCCCTCCCAATATAAATTTGTACATCCCATCTTGAGCCCATTTTCTTGGGGCCTATGGATTGTAAGCATGATTAACCTTTATTTTACATCTATTATCCATTTATAAGTGAATACATATCGTTTTGGGGGTTTTGGGTCTGGGATATCTCACACAGGATGATTTAATTTTGTAGTTTTGTTTGTCTGAAAACTTCATGATGTCTCCTTTTTTAACAGCTGAATAATATTCTTTTGTGTAAATGTACCATATATTTTTTATTCATTCTCTGGTTGAGGAACAGTTGGGTTGTTTCCAGGTTGTGGCTATTATGAATAAATCTACTATTAACATAATTGAGCAAGTGTCCATATGTTAAGGTAGAGTATCCTTTTGGTATTTTCTCAAGAGTAGTATAGGTGGATTTTGAGTTAGATTAATTATGAGTAACTGTTGTATTGATTTCCAAAGTTTCTACACAAGTTTCCACTCCCACCAGCAATGGAGAAGTTTCTTTGAGATTTCTTTTGCTGATATCCTCCACAACATGTGCTATTATTTGTGGTTTTGACAGGTTTAACATAGAATCTCAAAGTCATTTTGATTTTAATTTCCCTGATGGTTAAGGGTGTTGAACATTTTCTTAAGAGCTTCTTGGCCATTTGAGATTCCTCTGTTAAAAATTCTCTGCCTAGATCTGTAGCCCATATTTAAATTGAATTATTTGTTTTATTTATGTATAGTTTCTTGAGATCTTTACATATTTTTGTCCTTAGCCCTCTGTCAGATGTAGACTCATTGAAAATCTTTTTTTTTTTTTTTGGCAGCCATTATGTATACCTGATTTTTGGCAAAGAATCATAAATATACAATAGAAAAAATAAACCATCGTCAACAAATGGTGATGTCAGCAAGTAGAAGAGTGAAAGTAGACCCATTTCTATCACTCTGCACAATAGCTCAAATCCATGTGCATCAAAGACCATAATATAAAACCAGACACGGTGAACCTTATAGACTAGAAAGTGATGAATAGCCTTGAACATTTGACTCAGGAGACAACTTCTGAACAGAATACTGATAGAGCTAGCACTAAAATCAACAATTAATACATGTAACATTCTGTTCTTAAGCTCAGTGGAATGATGTTTAATATCAAGAATGGGTATACTCTATTTATGGCCGTCTGAAAAAGTGAATATTTAATCTGTGTAATATAGTATAGATTTCTTCACTCAGCAAGTTCTAAAATTGCACAAGCAACAGAAATAGACATGGTGATATCTGCAAATTTGGTGTAATTTAATCATTGATATTGTCAAAAGACCAAGTTCAATATCATAGAAGAGGTGAGTGTTTATTTGGATATTAGTGAGTCTTCATTTAGTCTTTAAGGGTTGAGACGTGAGTGAGAATGACTTAATCAAGAGAAGAGATATAGGGAACTTGACCTTAGATTGAGAAGCTGTATGTACAAAAGTCCTTTAAAAGACTGGTGATGGGGTAAGAGTATGAAAGTTCAAGAGTGTGAGAAAAAATCAGCGGGATGGGTTGCAATGAGGAAATGCCCCCAAAGACATGGTTTTATCTCCAGATACTGTACAGTGTGGATTGAGATAGACATTTCAGAGCATATTAGAATCTATGTCTACAACTACACACATAAAAAAAGAATCTGAAGCAATTTAATTTTTAGTGATTATCTAGCAGCACATAGCTGAGGAGGCTGTCTAGTCTGAGATGGTAAAATTGTAGGCTCAGCTTCTGTAGACAATATATTGTTCTTTCTTCACTTTGCCTTATTTTTAACAATATTCATATTATATTGCTACAGCTATTCTGCTATTTTGACTCTGTCTTACGTTTTTATGCTCAGATTATAGGCTACAGTGCAAAGCCTATCACATTGCATTTTCTACACTGTTCAGTGTACTATATTTCAGTAACAAATACAAAACAAAAACTGAAGAAATAAACTAAGTAATCTCCAAATTGCTAGGCATCATACAACATTATTTTGCTTAAGGCAAAATGAAATGTGGTTTAATACACTAATTTAAAACTATATATATTTTTTTTGCAATTACCAACATACTAGAAAGTAACTCTTAAAACACTTGACACAAATCCAATAAAACAAAACTAGAAATAGTGCCAGAGAATTATCTGCCAATACATTAAGTAAACTTGGAGAGTGGGTATAACCAGAACACATGCATGAAAAGTTAAGAAGTATAAGAAAGAGTTCCTTGAAGAATGACTAGATCCATGGACTAGTAATGTGTTATCTTTCTTCTCTTAACATGGTGATCATAGCCTTGAACAACAGAGCATAAAAAAAATTACTTAGACAGAGTGTGCTCAGCCACATAGAATCGCTACTTTTAGGAATTTAAAATGTACTCTATACCCCAATCTGCAAGTGTTACCAGATTATAGCATGTGTCAGCTGGATTTGTGGAAACAATGGCTTTTACCTCAATTTGTTCTTTCTGAAAATGATCTCCTCTTAGGAGTTACCACAAATAGATTTATTAGCTTCCATGTTGAATAAACAACCAAGAGCTCGGTATGCACATTAACCCAGAAGCAGTTATCAAGGACATATTCCCTAGTTTTATGGCAGTGTCTTTTACTTTTAAGTTTCACCCTCTCTGAATTTGACAAGTTGATTTTTGTTTAAAAAATACAATAGAAAACAGTAGAATGAAACAGAACAATTTCTCCTATGTTTTATATGTCCAAGCCTAAATATTTTCTTTGTTTTGACACACACAAACTTTTAAAAAAGCAGATTTTATGGTAGTGTTGCTGGAAACAGGGCTTCTAGAAGAATAGACTGAGGTAATTTATGAAGTACTAACAAACAATAGCTCGAACATCATTTAGACTGTGTGACTTCCTTTTAACTATTTCTTCCCGTTGGGCTTTGTTTATTTGTTTTTTGTTTTTTTTTTTTTTTTTTTTTTTTTTTTTTTGGTGAGTTTCAGTGTTCTCAGGAAATGTATACTCATTTAAAAACTGAATATTGAGAGTGCATGCTGTTTTTTCCAATTTTAACACTATTAAATATCATGAAACACAATAATTTTAAAATATAGAGAATATAACTGGATCTAGTGTTACAAGACTTTGATATTACCACTTTGTGAGCAGAGGTTGGCAGAATTCTGTGAATTCAAGATAAGACTGGTCAACATAGTTCCAGGACAGCAAGAACTATTTAGATAGATCTTGTCTCAGGAAAAACAATAAATAAATAAAATAGAAAGAATAACTTGATAAATAAAAGGAAGAAGAAATGTTTGTGTAAATGAGAAGAAATACAGGATAGAGACAGGAAAAAAACACAGAGATGTTAAGACCATAGTAGATGACTTTCATTAAGAAAGATGAGTAGTTTATTAATTCCAATGAGCATTACCCAGGATATAATAGGATTATCAAGTTATGGTGCTCAAGTGTTACTACACTGTCACACTACATATGTGTAGATCCATCCCATTCCTTTTCATCTTTTCACATTTCTGTAGGATAAACAAAGAATCAGGTACCTCCATTTGTGGAGCTTTTTTCTTCATGTTCTGCCCATCATATATGTCCTGCTTGCCTGCAATTAATTTATTTTATGAACACATATCATATTTTATTAAAATATACTTCATTTAAAAATGTACCTCATAATTAAATTCAGATAACCAAAGTTGATCGTTAATTTTTTCCAAACAAACAATGTTTTACAGTCACATTCTCAAATAATAAAAATCCAACTTCTCACCCAGATAACCATTCTATCCTCCTTAGAGTCTCAGACACACAGCATCAGCACGGAAGATGCTGAAAAATTCATTCCTAAGGAGTTGAATGAATTATTTAAATGAAATAAGCAACATGGTCACCTTAACTTAATCTTCAGGTGTTTTGTACAATCAGTGTTAAAATCATACATCCCTTTACCATACACCTTCACAATTTTTAATGACATTTGGGAAAGGGGAAATTATGTGGAAAGATTTTCACAAGGTTCTTTTCCCTGTGTTCTTTTCTACAGAGGAGTGTGGAATGATAATTCATAGGCTCTTCCTGCTCAATTAGCAAGCCCAGAACAATGAAGTTATCAGAAACACCTATACTTCAATTTTATGGGCAACTATTTCTATTTTGTAGACATTTTCTACATTTATGTTGTAGAATTCCTTTTTGGCTAGGAAAAATATATCTTTGAATTACACAACTGGACAGTAGAAATAATAGCTACCGAATTAACTGGAAGCAATTTTAATATTATAATACCATGCTAATTGTTTTATTTCTAATAGCTGGTCTCCCAATTATCTTAGCATTCACTGTATTTAAATCTCCAATTTAGAGATGTGGAGGCAAGGGGATTTACACAGATTCATTCAAAAACCTACAGTGAGTAAATGATACAGCTGATGGGGAGAAAGGGAATCATGTTGTGCATTTGAAACTAAGAAACTGAACAGAAAATCTGTTATGTAGGAACTGAATGAGCTAAACAAATAAAATAGCAATAAAACAAATAAAATCATCAGTAAAATAAGTGGCGGGTCATGACTTTGTTGTTTTGTTTTTTTTTTAATTCCAGGAAGAATGTTTACAGAACATTCCTACTGAAGTGGTAACATACCAGTCTAAGCCTTTATATACCCCACCATTAGACTGAGCATGGGGTCCCCAATGGAGGAGTTGGGGAAAGGACTGAAGGAGCTGAAGGGGTTTGCAAGCCCAAAGGGAAGAACAACATTAACCAACAAGAGCTCCCAGGGAGTAAACCAGAAACCAAAGAGTACACATGGAGGGACCCAGGGCTCCAGCCGCATATGTAGCAGAGGATGGCATTGTCAGGTACTAATGGGAGGAGAAGTCCTTGGTCCTATGAAGACTAAATGCCCCAGTATAAGGGAATGCCAGGGTGGTGAGGTGAGAGTGGATGGATGGGTTGAGAAATATCCTCATAGAAGCAGAGGAAGGGGGGATGGGATAGGGAGTTTTCAGAGGGGAAACCAGGAAAGGGGATAACATTTGAAATGTAAATAAAGAAAATATCCAATAAAAAATAAATCTCTGAAAAAAATTAAATCAGTAGAACCTGGAGTATGGCTCAGAGCCTAAGAGCCTGCTGTCACAGAAGACTTGAGATTGGTTCCCAGTACTAAAATTCAGTAGCTCACAAGCTCTTGGAATGGTAGTTCCAGTGGATCAGATACCTTCTTTTGAAATCTATAGAAAAATGTACTGACCTGTACTTAACTGTACACAAGCACACAGTTATATATGAACATTTACAAATCTTTTAAAAATTTAAATATATGAAAATGTATAATATGGTAAAAAAATTATGTTTAATCTCATATAGATTTCAGTTACTACCAAAAGTATTGACAATTTTTAGTAGCTGTCTGCTCTAGGAAGATAAAAATCTAAAACAAAGCAGAATATCCTGACCAACTATCACAAACATCTGCAATAAACAGATTTCTGTGAATAAGATGTAAATTACAAGTGATATTCAATGTATTAGTCAAATTCATTCTTTATACACAGTAGACAACTTGTCTTTTAAATATTTACTATCTATACAACTGAGAAGAAACAAATGAGTCTTACATTTGTAGAAATTATTTCAATTTAATTACATTATAAAATAAATGTAATTATTGTTTAAAAATTAGAATAAAATGTGAGATAATGTCATGATAATTATTATTTGTCATGCAAGGTAGAGCCTCACTCTTGCTATAGTCTTGCCTTAGGGTAACAGAAATATGCCATCAATCCTACTCCAATCTTATTCTTAAGTAAAAGCCAGTTCATTCTGGTTTGCCATCTTATTTTGTTCATAGTCTGTATGTAAAAATACTTTATATATTTCTAATCAATGAATAAACTTCACATGTGTTTGTTATCTTCTTGTTAAGGCAAAACTGCTGGACAAAGACAAATTAAGAAAGGCATGACCTAATTTATTTCACAGTCTGAGGGTACATTACAACATGGGAGAAAATTATGGTGGCAGGATTTTCAGGCAGCTAGTCTCATTGAATTAATAGTCAGGAAGCAAACAGAAATTAATTCTGAAACATACCTAGCTTTCTTCTTTTTGTAAAGTTTAGGAAATACATCCACTAAATAGTTTTGCACACATATAGGGCAAGTTTCAATTAATTTAATCTAGATAATCCCTCACAGATATTCCTAGAGGCCTATCTATTTATTGAATCTACATTTTGTCAAATTGACAATCAATATTTTCCATAAGTTAGGAAATTTTTAGGTGCTGCGAAGGCACATATAAATTAGAAGCTTTGAAGGAACAAACCACACAGCTTGTTAACCTCGTCCCTAGAGAAAATGTGATTGCTGCCAGCAAACATTTCCTAATTTATCCATGTTGTAGAATGTGGCCTTTTAAAATGAGCAACATTTTTTTTTTCATTTTTTAACTGGTTGTTTTATTTATTTACATTTCAGATGTTATTCCCCTTCCCACTTTCCCCTCCAAAGAGCTCCTATTGCTTCCCCTTTCCCCCTGCTTCTATGAGGGTGCTCCTCCACCCACCTACCAACTCCCACCTCAGTGCCCTAACATTCCACTATGCTGCATGATGGAGTCTCCACAGGACCAAGGGCCTCCCCTCCCACTGATTCCTGATAAGGCAATCCTTTTCTACATTTGCAGCTGGAGCCATGGGCTCCTCCATTTAATTAATTAATTAATTTATTTATTTATTTATTTATTTATTATTTTTGGTTGGTGGTTTTGTCCCTGGGAGCTTTGGGGAGTCTTATTGGTTGATATTGGTGTTCTTTGTATGGGGTCATTGCAAATCCTTTCAGCTCCTTCAGTCCTTCCCCTAAGTCCTCCATTGGGGTGCCTGTGCTCAGTCCTATGGTTGGCTGCTTGCATCCACATATGTGTTGGTAAGGCTCTAGAATAGCCTCTCATGGGACAGCCATACCAGGCTCCTGAAAGCAAGTGTTTCTTTGCATCAGCAATCCTGTCTGGGTTTGGTGTCTGTAGACAGGATGGATCCCCAGATAGCGCAGCAGTCTCTAAATGGCCTTTCCTTCAGTCTTGGCTCCACTTTGTCCCTGCATTTCCTTTTTACAGGAGCAATTCTGGTTTAATGTTTTTGAGGTGAGTGGGTAGCCCCATCCCTTAACAGGCGGCCTTGAGTATACACTGGATATGGTCTCTACCAGTGCTCTTTCTCCTTTATTGGGTATTTCAGCTAATGTAATCCTTGTTAGGTCCTGGGAAACTCTTGGTTCCCTGGCATCTCTGACTTTCCAGTGGCTACCCCCAGTTTCCCATCCCCCACTGCTACACACCTTCATTCAAATTCCTGACCCTCTGTAATTCTCCTTCATCCCCTCCCACATGTGACCAACATTTTAAAAGGTCAGATCCCTTGATAAGTAGGTCTCTGAGTGGGTGGTCCTGACTCAAGAATATTGATATCCAGTGATCTAGAGAATCTGAGAAAATAAAGTTCCATGTTAAAGTTAGTACAGGACATTTGTTTTATCCAGTATACTTATAACACCTTTTTTTTTTTTTATTTTTGCAGACTATTCTAAACAACAGGAAGCCAAACATACAAATAATGCTTCCTTTTAAACTAGAACAGAAGAAAAGCATTTTGAGAGATGAGCTATATTACATAAAAAGACAGATAATGATTTCTTCAGAAGTGTTGATTCCTAATGTGTACTTTAACCAGCAGAATAATGACAAGCTTGATGATATATACAGAATCTCTAATGGTCACATTTTACAGTGAAAATATTTAAAGTCAATAAATATTACAATATTCCTTCCAGGCACCTCATCCAACCTCTTTCACAATGCACATTTGTTTATAAGAGAATTTTTATTCACAGCACAAGTTAAAAATAGGGATAAGCAGCACATAAGATATAAACATTAGAAAAATATATTACCTGTTCATAAAATAAACAAAAACGTGGAAGTCTGGTAGCCAGCTGCATAATACAACTACATCAGAAGTTTTGACTAGGAAGACAAAAATTCACTCTAAATTAATAGAAGGTGCAACAAATCTGATGTTTAGAAACTGTTGTTACTGAACACAGAACTCTGCTTCTTTGACAGTTTTGAATGGATGAAGGGAATATACAAGCTAGAACCAAATGAGATACCGAGATGTTCAAAACTCAAAGAAAAGTAAAATGTAATGCATATTAAAAACAATTCAATCTGTGATGAAACATTTAAAATATCTTTTCATAAATCACAATAAGACAGAATTATTCTAGTATTAAAGTAGTATATTTTGAGCTGATAGAGGTATTTATAATTTTTCCATCAATATAATCTTGCTATCAGTTAACTTCCTGTATCAAAGAGGTTCCATGGGAGTGTTATAAGAACAATAATAAAAAGACATTTAATGAATATACAAAGCTAAGAGAAAAAAACATGGAGCGTATCTAAAGCTCAAGACCACAACAAAAAATTTCTAGAAACTTCTGGAAGACAGGGGTTTCATAAAATACTATAAAGCATCTGAGATTTATAGTTAAAAATTTGTAGTCAATGTATTTTGAGAGAAAAATTTTATTTTAACAAGAAGGGTGATATGTAGGAGGAGCTAAGGTGGGAGAAGTATAGAGAGGAAGAGGAGGAGTAAGGAGAGGAGGAGGAGAAGGAGAGGAGGAGCTAGGTGATGAGAGAGAAAGAGAGAGGTGGGCCAGACATGGAGACAGATGTTCACATGTCTCCACCAGTCAAAGATAATTGATATATCTAGGTTGGGTATTAGGTTACACCGCTGATTGATATTGAGCATTACCAAACTTATAAAGTCTTTGGTTAACATTAAAAAAATTGAATAAAAGCAAAAAGAAGAAAGAGGCATGGGATAGGGGTTTTCTAGGGAGAGGAAATGTGGAAAGGGGATGGCATCTGAAATGTAAATAAAATATCCAAAAATAAATAAATTTTAAAAATTGTAGTTAAAAATAAGTATTTTTAAGCTTGTAGGAGATTCATCATAAATCAAACTCCATAAGCATCATGGTGAGAGAGCAGATGGAAAGTGTCTATGAAATTGAAAGATCTAGAATTATAAGACCCCATTGGGGGTAGAAGACAGCAGTTCACAGGGAACACATGATGTACTATGTGTACTTCAGAGGGACCCAAAGACACAAACTGCAAAGTCGGTTGCTAGGTATCTACTACATAAGAATTACTTATTGTTTCTATGTTGGTTGTTTCTGTAAACAGCAAGCAAATGGTCTAATCTTCCACAAACAGGGACAAGATGAGGAACAATTTTCTTTCTTTTAGCCTTAAGCTCACTGTCAATTCAATAACATCATCTCAAGTCTTCATTTTCCACATCTTTACCGCAGCAACTGCATTAAAATACTCTCAGAATTCTTCACATAAATGCCTAAGAAAAATACAAAAACCCCGGGCAATAAACACAGCAAGTTAAAATTATTGAAAAATGTATCAGCTATTCAAATCTAGTGTGAGCTCCTGAGTTTTAAGTCCATGTTCCACAAAGGGAGAAGTACATTAGAAAAGTATAATAAGTACAACACAGAAAAAGGCAGGAAAGCCTTCTCCCACCACACACACACACACACACACAGACACACACACACACACACACACACACACTGAAATGGAGGATCTCTGATTTAGTCTGGAAGACTACAAATATTCCTGAGAAGACTGTGAAATCTTTAAATGGAAGCTGGGGTGGGCATTATTTCATTATTATATTGATCAAGAAAAGAAAGAGTTTGACCAGGAAGGAGACCTACTACTAGTTCAAAAAAAAAGTCTGCAGTATTTTTGTTCCCTGTGCAAGACTATGTAAAACCAGGTACATGGTAGCATTCTAGTCTAAAACAGTAGCCACAAAAAGTACATTCTAAATACATTTGATACATTACAGGAAACATTTTTAAAACCATGATTAAATACTCTGACAAATGAGATACAAAGACTGTGAAGTTTCATGAGACAAGATTTTTTAAAATTATGTTGATATTAGCCACCCTTATAACTGCTACTGGGGTTTCACTATTCTGTTGTGTTTCTTCAACCTTAAGTCATGAACAGTCTATCATATAGACACTTCAGTGTCACACCTTTGTCCTTCATCCAAGACTGACCTTCAAGCTGTGTATCCATCATCTTTAAGATTTGAGTAAAAGGACACCTCATAAAACAGTATTTTCTCACATTATTTGGTCATGCACTAATACTTACAATTATTATCTATACTGTGGGGACAAATATAAATAATACAGATGGTGAGAAAAATTGAAGGAAGTCATGCCATTTATAAACATCAGTGCAGATCTGAAACACACATAGAATCAGCAACATTGGGAAAATTTTTCAATATTTTTTTTCTGTATTGAAAATTTGAATATTTGTTTAAAATCTCTTTTTAGGATATATCTTAAGCAACAGCATACTCATGATTTTGTATTCAGCTTTAAAAAACTGCTGGCCAATAAGTGTACTTAGAGAATAAATAAATAAAAAAATGATTGTTATATTTCTGAGAAAAGTCTATGAATCCTTAGCAAAGATATTAAAGATTTCCTTAATAATAGAATTAAAAAATAGTAGTCCTACTCTCCATTAGAGAATTTGTCATCCTACAGAAAATTAATTTTAAGTTTTTGAGTTAAAAATAGCCTGATAATGTGGGGACATTCAGGTGTAGCTTTTTAGACCTCAATATAGAGCTGCAAGCCCTATCTTTGCCTCATCAAACAAAAAATATAAAAAACACAAAAGTCTTTCTAAGCTTTGCCCTGCAGGTCTTAACACTATATTTGAAGAACTGGCAAAGCAAATAAAAACCAAGCGAGTCATCACAGCCAGGGTTTGAAAGTGTCCCTCAAAAATCCTGCAATAGGAACGTAACTCCCAACGTGAGATGGGTTTAATGAGCAAGTACACAAGAAGGCAGAGTCAATGTGAGGCAGGAAAGGAGGGTCAGTCACATATGACTGGGTCACTGGAAAGTTAACTCTGGGACACAGTAACCAGATTGAAAGAAAAGTCCTTGGGTAGCCCCAGACTGCTCCAAGGATTGTTCAAAACTTCTCACAAACAACAAAATCAATCACGTAGGAGAGCCAAATAAAGGTTCATCCCTCAGAGAACTGCTCCCTTCTCTGTGTATTCCAAAGCAGCGCTCCTGCTGAAAAGCTCAGCTCCTGAGCAGCATGCTCCTTCAAGCCAACCTTTGCAAATGTACTTATGCTTTCTTTTTCAGTTCTAATAAATCCATATTGTCATTACCATTTCCCTATGTCTGCTCAATTCTTTGTTCAAGGTAACCCAGGCATCATGGAAGTCCTGCAAAAGCTCATTTTACTTATTGACAAACTTCATGATTATGATAATATATTCACAAAATGAAAAGTCTTCAGGCCCAATTGCTTCATCACCCCAACACACACACAAGCACACGCACACGCACGCACACACACACACACAGATACCTGCTCCATCTTGTATGTTGCCAGTGTGCAGTAAACAGCTGTTCAGCTCAGATTTCAGCCCTTGATATGAGCCTTTCCATCTCTAAATGACAAGTCAATAATTTTCTCTATTTCATGAAGGACCCAGTCTCAGACATTGTGTTAAACCATCACAGAAGGAACTAAAACACTGCTTTTGCTTAAACATTTTTCTAGAGATTCATGCATAGTTAATATCTGTTATGAGTTGTAGCTCAAAAGCTCTTTCTATTTAAAATATTTTATGGGTGTAAGTCATATTTTATCAAAGCTGTCAAAGCTATTGTAGAAGATGCTTCCGATTATGACATACCTGACCTGAATGTATACACTATATGAGAATTATACATCAGAAACACATCAGTGTTGGCCTACACAGGGTTTATCTCATCATGAAGGTATTTGACTTGGGAGTGCTTTTGGCTGTTTATCAGCAAGTTTTCTCCAGCTCTGTAACATCTCACTAGTTCCCAGACATGACTAGTAGCTTTTCTAACTCATTAGCTTTATTTTTTTTCTATATTCATTTCATTCTTGGGTTTGTGTGGAAAACAAAGTCTTTTCATGCCTCATCTAAACTCTGAGTAACTCAATAAAAGATGTTAATGATAGCTAATACACAATCATGTTTTATCCTGTGTCCTCAAGTCAGGTTTAACTAGGAACATAGGTTCTGTCTTTATGGATAACATCTTCACTGAATATTTTCCCATTTCATAAATAAGAACCCTTTTCTTCAGATATAAAACCTAGAAATGTACATTTTCCAGTCATCCGTTATCTGACCACTGCATCAAGGGCAGACATTTTAGGTGCCTGAAATTTCCTACTCTTAATCTTCATTTTATTCCATGCTGAGAATATGAGTTTTCAATATCTACACCGATGAATGCGTTGGGTCATTCAAAAAAATCTATAAAAATATAAATATATCTCTGTTGTGGTTTCATGTGTTAAGCTGACCAATCACACTCAAGAAATCCACTGCGATTCTGGGTTAGTTGCAGTGAATAATTGAACCAGGCTGGAATCCTTGTGATCTCTCTGTGCATGTAGGAAGGGGAGAAATAGAATTGTATTCATGTTTCTAGAAGACTCTTGATAATATATCTTTTTATTTCCTCAGGGAAGTAATTCTATTTTTCAAGCCCAAATATTTTGGGGGCAAATGCTTACATTTAGAAAGATGTTTTATGTATAAAATTGATCCATTTATATAGTAGTTCAGCCTGAGGAGAAAGTTAGTATGAGGCAATATTCTGTTGGAAAAATTACAACTTTCAGCAAGAAAGTGCTCCAGAGAATCTATATTTTCCTGTAAGAAATTTTTATATTTTATTTGAATAAAAATTAAGCATTAACTATATTATTTATAGTACTTAAGTTTTACTCTTTTCTGAAATTCAAAGTAGCATAAACTAGAAAGGATTGCTTGCCTGAAACTCAAGATGTAGCTCAAAATGGCTTTCAAACTCTTGACTTACTTGCCCTCTAGACCCCAAATGCTGAGATCAGTGATTACATCACTATGCTCAGAGAGGACTGCATTGAAAGATTATTTTCTAAGCAAAGATATTAAATATATACTTCCATATTCTCACTCTAAGCTTGAGTAATTGTGATAGTTAATCTTGGTTGTCAACTTGAAATATTAGGGGCAGGGAATCTCAGTTGAAGAATTGCCTCTATCAAATTGGCCTGTGGATATGACTGTGGGGGCACTTTATTGATAATTGATGGAGGAGGGCTTAGCCTACTCTGAATGGATAGGTGTACCCTTGTGTAGGTTGTCCTGAGTTATATAAGAAGATAGTTGCTTATGTCAATAAGAACAGATCCTCAGTGACTCCTGATATCTACTTCAAGTTCTTGCCTAGATTTTCTACTTTGTCATTTTTTCATGATGGATTATAACCAATAAGATGAAATAAACCTGTCCCCTATTAATTCATTATTTTTCAGAATGCTTTATCACATCAACGTAAAACAAACTGGTACAGTGATGTCATGGCTGCATCTATATAAAAATTTCATAAATTTTATGCATGAGGTATTTGACTTAATACACTATTTACTTTTATTTTTCAAATCATATATTTTAATAATTTTTTAAATAAAAGAGAAAAAAGATTCCTAAGATGTTTCAGTGGGTAAAGACTTTCGCTGTCAATCCCCAAGAAACACATGATAACATAAAATACACACACACTCACACACACACATTTAAAATTAAATGTAAAATAAAAATCAAATATGATAATGTTTTCAAGTTTCTAAAAATAGCACGTAAAGGAGAGAAATTCAAACAGCAATTAGTCTTGAATTTGCTCAAATAAAAGAAACAACATATACATTATCAATATTTCTTTATGCAGTTAGATAGTTTACATTTTTTTGTCTCAGGACCTCTTATTAGAATAAATATAATTGTTATGTAGCTAGTATTTTGAAAGTTCAAATATTCTTCAGACACATTTGAAACTAAAGTATGATAGAATTTAGGAGGTAGAATGGTAATCAAACCCCTGAATTATAATGATTTCTCTTATTATGTTAAGAATAAGTGGTCATTCTTTATTTCAATTTTGGATGAGCCAATTAAAGTAACAGTCAATAATTGCGCTTCTGTGGTTTAGAGCCTACTTTTCATTCCATTTGAGAAGAACATGAGAGTAAAAATTAAAGTGGTAAATGCAGCTCCTTGGAGAGCCTAGAACATGTGAAAGGAACAAGATACCGCAGAGCTGACTGAGAATAAGGAATAGAAAATTTTAATCAAAATAGTCATATAATTTGAAGGCTATCAAATATGTAAACATGAGAGAAAGTACAACTCTGGTCACCTTAGAGATAATGTTTGTAATTCTACAACATTTCAAAAGCTATGGTATTTTTTGAAAGGACATGTTACTTTGTGACCTGAAGACAAACCACTTCAAGTTGAATTTTGTACAGAAGCTATGTTTTCCAGAACTTACTCCTTTGCTACTTTTTAAGGAGCAATAAATAGAGTGACTATAATCTTTGAAATTTGCAATAGTGATACAAGTTTTGTCAGCCTAGACAGAAAGCCGCACTGAACTGCAATGTATTTTCCTCTCCCACAGTGATTTACTGTTATTTTAAATCAAATGGTGTCTACTATTTGAAGGCTTATAGACTTTTATACACTGAGTGTAACTGTTGTTTTGGCTTAGTTTTTGTTGTTGTTGGGGTTTTGGCATTTCTGAGAATCCAGTGTAATATATTTTCGCTTCTCATATTGAAATATTACAAAGACTAGCACTGTTACTTTTCTTTAGAAAACTTCTATCATCAGGATTTATTCTAGAATTGATAAAACATATGGTCAGGCCAATAAATAATATTTAGTGAACTGTGTTCTTAACATTTAGGACATAATTGACACTATTGATTCCATATTAAATGTAATAGTTATAATGCCATATATCTAAATGAAGGTTTAAATTTAATTTATATTTTATTTAAATTATAATGTCTTATATTTAAATTATGACATCTTACATCTTTATATTGGCTAAATAATGCTGAGAATTCAACCACCAACTGTGACTGTAACACCAACAAATATTTTCAAGTTTCTGTAACTACTCTCTCCCATAATACACCAACACCAAGAAGAGAAAAATGTTCTTCATCTTATAAATGTTCTAGAATATTGTGTTTTTTCTAGTTCTTTTTATATGCAGAAATTAGGTATCACATCTATATAAAATAATTATATTATAAATCTCATCTAAACTAGCCCTTAAACAGATTATAATATTTAACTTCCTATTCTATAATATAAACTTCCACAGATCAAGAAAATATTAAAACTCAATAAAAGTTTGAGTTAGTTAGATGTAGTTAATCTTAAGAAACCTGAATGAATGGAAGTATTGTTTCTTGGCACACTTCACATTTACGTTGAAATTCATACGCATTACTCTAAATGCTGTTATATAAAACCTACATTTCTGATTTTTTCTCTACTTAATAAAATATGTCCTTTCATTTACTGGTATCATGGGAAATATAGTATGAAGGTAAGAATAATTGGTTATATATAAAAGAATGAACTCTATATAGTAGAGCCATAATCAGGGAAAGGTATGTCTAGATTTTTAATTTAGTCAGCCAATTAAATCACTCTTGTGGGGAATATGTTGATGTGTATGTATATATATTTAATATTTATGTATACAAAACACATTTTATTGATGAAAATAAATTATCCAGACTTGAGCACTGAAATATTTAGACATGCCCACATGTACATGCATAGACTTAATCACATAACGATACATAAAATTTCTCAATGAAAACATCTTGTGGGCACTTTGTTTTCCTGATAGGGTCTAGTGATATGTCCCAATGTTCAGTCTCTGGAATGATGGGATTATAGGTATGAACTGCCACTCTTCGTATCTCAATAAATCTCAATGAAACTTTGATGTTTGTTTGATTTTTTTCATAATGCATTTTTTTTCATTCATTCTACATCCCAATAGCAGCCTCCATCCCCCATTCCCACAAATCCCCTATCACCCCTTTTCCTCCCTAGAGAAGGGGAAGATGTCCCATCCCACCTTGGGACATCTAGTCCCTGCAGGACCAAGCACTCCCTCCTCCACTGAGGCCCAATCAAGTAACCCAGGTAGGGGAAGGCGATCCAATAGCAGGCAACAGAGTCATAGACAGTCCCCGTTTCAATTGCCAGGGAATCTACATGAAGACCAAGCTGTACATCTGCTACAAATGTGGGGTGATCCTAGGTGTACCCAATACCCACTTCCTTCCGGGTCAGTGGTTGTATCTGTTTCAGTCCCCATAGGCCTAGTCTAGCTGACCCTGAATGTCTTCCTGTGGTGTCCCTGACCCTTCCAACCTGCTCAATCCTATTCTAGATTCTTCCACAAGACAGCCCCCATCACACAGCTTCACTCATGGCTTGGCTAAGGGTCCCTGCTTCCTTTCCTATCTGTTGCTGGATGAACTCAACCAAAAGACAATTGTGCTATGTCCCTTGGGATGGGTCTCAAGTTGAGCCAGTTATAGGTTGTCGATTCCCTCAGTCTCTGATCCATCTTTATCCATGCACATCTTCTAGGCATGACAAACTTTGGATTGAAGGGTTGATGTTTTCCTTCTTCCACATTTCTCTTCTATTAGGTTTAGTATGTTTGAATTTATGTAAAATTTCTTGATCTACTTGGCCTTGAGTTTTGTCCATGGTGAACAATATGTATCTATTTCTATTCATATACTTGCAGACATCCAGTGAGACCAGCACCATTTGTTGAAGATATTTTCTTTTTTTCTGATATATGATTTTGGCTTCTTTGTCAAAAATCAAGTGGCCATAGATTTGTGGATTTATTTTAGGGTCTTTGAATGAATTCCACTGATTAACCTGTCTGTTTCTATCTATCCCAATGCTGTGCAGTTTTTATTATTATTGCTTTGTAGTACAACTTGGGATGAGGGATAGAGAAAACACCAGAAGTTCTTTTATTATACATGATTGTTTTAACTATCCTTTTTTTGCTTATGAAGTTGAGAATTGCTCTTTCAAGGTCTCTAAAATAATGTGTTGGAATTTTGATGGAGATTTCAATGAGTCTGTAGATCACTTTTGGTATGGTGGTCATTTTTACTATGTTAATCTTACAGATTCATGATCAGGTGAGATCTTTTCATGTTCTGATATCTTCCTCAATTTCTTTTATCAAAGACTTGAGGCTATTGTCATACAGATCTTTCATTTGCTTGGATAAAGTTACGACAAAATATTTTATTACTTTTAAGACTAATTTAAAGGGTGTTGTTTTCCTGATGTCTGTCTCAGCCAGTTCATTGTTTATATAAAGGAAGGCTAGTAATTAGGGGGACAGGTAATTTTGTATCCAGCGACTTTAAAAGGTGTTTTCTGGCTGTAGAAGTTCTCTAGTAGAGTTTTAGGGGTCACTTATACATATTATCATATCATCTGCAAATAGCAATATTTTTCTACCTCTTTAATTGTATTTTCTTATATTTCATTGAGGGATTTATTCATTTCCTTTATTAAAGGGATCTATCATTTTTATAAGGTTGGACTTAAGGTCATTTTCTTGTTCTTTGTTTCTGTTAAGATATCCAAGGCTGGTTGTAGTGGGATAGCTTTGTTATAAAGGTGCAATGTTGCCATGGCTCTTGTTTTTGTTCTTACAATGCCCTTTAGCCATCTGGTGTTACTGGATTTTCCTGATAAAGCATTTATCAGGAAGGCAGGCCTAATATGGATGTTCCCCATGCAACGTTCTTTCAGGTGTAGCTCTGGCCTCCTTGATGTAGGCGATCTGGGTTTTTTTTGTTTAGTGGTTCTGATGGGTCCAGTGGAAGCTTGCACCACAAGGAACATTCAGCGCCACTGAACAATGCATTAAACAAGGAAAATTCAGGTTAGATCCCTTCCCCCTACATTCCTCTGACAATCCCAGGGGTACACCCAGCTGCCTTCAGCTAGCTGCTCACTTTCCCAGGAACTCGATTGTCTTTCTACTACTCAATAAATTTATAAATATAGAGCAAATTATAATAGTATCATACAATGGCATGTTGCATAGTTAATTGTGGCAGTAGATTTTTATTTTTTTGTTAAGTTATTTATTTACTTTATATCCCAATTGCTGCTTGCCCTCCCTTCTCTCCTCCCAGTCCCTCCTTCTTCCTTCCTTTTCAATCTACCCCTCCTTCTATTCTTCCCCACAAAGGAAATGGCTCCCATGGATGTCATCCAATCTTGGTATATCAAGTTCTAGGAAGACTAGGCATATTGAGGCTAGATGCTAGATAAGGCAACCCAGTTAGGGGGAAGAAATCCAAAGGCAGGCAGCAGAGTCAGAAATAGCTACTGCTCTTGTGGCTTTTGAAATATTGATTGCCGCTCTTTATCCTATTCAAATTATTAGAAGGAGGTTCAGAGTTTAAGAGTAAGAAGCTGCTTCCAGTGTCAGGCCAGATACCAGTGGATTTGTGTTCCTTTTAAAATTTACAATGATAGTCATTTTAATTAGGAAATGTTTAAAGACACTTGCAGGGTATTTGTTATAATTCTAACACAACTCTGGATGTTTTTAACTCTGCATAGTGAAATTATGAATTTAAAGAATGCTGCTCTGCTGAGCTTTGATGCTGCAGATACTGCTGGTAAAATTATCCATGACCAGATGTCAGTATTTCCACTTTGGTCAAGCTTCAAGAATGGCATATATAGCTTGATCATGCCAGCGCTTTTTGTATTGGGAATACTTTTATTTCTGCTTATTGTGTTAAAGCTTGTCTTCAACAAAATCAACAAGTTGGCAGTCCAAGTACATGGCTTGAACCTGAAAATGGACCCACAGACAGAACTATTAATTTAAGAGGATGGCAAGCCAAGTACAGGTAAAATTCTGCACAGAGCCTCATTAACCTAAGAGAGAAGTGTATTGCTTTTGATAATGCATATTCCATGATGGGTAAGGAGGGCATTCTTGTTAGAATGAACTAAGACAGGCTCAGTCTTGTTAATGAAGTAAAAAAGGGGAGATGAAGAGAGCCTTTGGGGCTTCTTGACAGTAATCTGACATTGGCCAAGGAAAAGGAAATGGACTTTAGGCAGGCATCTGACATTATACTAGAATAAAAAAGTAATTTCAGGCCAGAATCTAAATCGTTGATTGTGTGGAGTCTAATTTCTTGAGTTCTTTGTATATTTTGGATATTAGGCCTCTATCACATGAATGATTTGTAAGATCTTTTCTTAATTTGTTGGCTGACATTTTGTCTTATTGACAGTGTCCTTTGCCTTATAGAAGCTTTGCATTTTTTTTTATTAGATCTTTCATTTACACTTCAGATACCATCCTGTTTCCCCATCCCCCCCCTTAGAAAACCCCTATCCCATGCCCCCTTTTCATTTTGCATTTATACATTTTTTTAAGAAATGTTAATCATAGGCTTTATAAGTTTGGTATTGTTCAATCAGAGGTGTAACCCACTACCCAACCTAGATATATCAACTATCTTTGACTGGTGGAGATACATGAACATCTGCTTCCCTGTCTCCCCCCTCTATCTCTCTTTCATCACCTAGCTTCTCCTCTCCTTCTTCTTCTCCTCTTCTTACTCCTTTTCTTCCTCTCAGTACTCCTCCCACCTTAGCTCCTCCTACACATCACCCTTCCTGTTAAAAGGAAACTTTTCTCTCAAAATACAATTAGAGCATAATTATGCCTATTTGTACCAGTGAGGTACAAGATAGTCCTAATACCCAGTCCATCCTTTTGTTGACTAACCAGCACCTCTGTCATCTATCCTAACTAAAACACTTAGTTCTGAACCTGGCTTTTTCCTTGGCTTTAGGATGAATGTCAGCTGATGACCATACACTCAGATCTTTTCTCTCAAAGTAAATAGCTATAAGTTTTCAACCCCATCAGAAATCCAGAATGACTGAGTTGACTATAATTGTGGGAAGCACAAAGCATAGCTTCTAAAACTTAGCCAATTTATAGAGACCTCTGAACACCTGGACACTCGCTCTACTTCAAAACGTTGGAGCATCTGTTCTTCTGCCTTCTGGCCCAGGATCATCTGACAGACCTTAGTGCTGCAGAATTATTAAGGGCTGATTACTCTGTCTAGGCAGATATAATCAGTCGACTATTCTGCAAGTGTGTCCTTTTCTGGACAGTAATTTGTCTGTAGAAGGAAAGTGGCAATTCTTGCCTAGTGGCTGTCTCACCACAACTGGAGTAACTCCAAGGATGCTCAATTTCTTCTTAGAATTTAACATAGGAAGCTGTCCGGAGCAGACAGGTCTCTAATGAAAATGAACATTAATACTGAAATGTTTGTCATGTCAATTCTAAGGATTTCTGATGTTTTGAAAACCAGCTATCCATGTAAGGTAATCTGGACTGTTGCCTGTTAACTCCACTCAGCTATTTCTAAATAAAACATAGAGAACACCCTTATAATAAACTCCAAGTCATGAATTTGCTATAGTCCCTTAACTCACAGGCTGACCATCTCAAATCAGTTAAAAAAGTTAAAGAAGGACTGGGTCTAAGCTTTGTATTCCTAAGTGTGTTATACTGGTACAATGCATATGGCAGTAACAAAATTCATCTCACTCTTATATCACTAAGAAGCTCATGCCAATGAAAATCTTAAAATTTGTAAACAAAGTAAATTGGTGCCATTTAAGAATTTATATCTTCATCTTGATATTAATTATACAGATTTCTACTAATAGGTTATGGCTATGCAATAAACCCTAGCTAATTCTCTCTATTCTGACAAAACCACTACTTTTCCCTAGGGAGACAGCCCAACATTTACCACCTTAGTCCCCCTGCCCAGGGAATAGGGGCGCTGACTCATCATTAGCTTCTTCAAGCTGATTATGGGCGTTGAGATATTAGAAGAGGAGTAGGGGGGAGAGCAAGTTGACAATCCTCTGATGCTGTGTCTTCGCTGCCTCCAGATGAAATTCACGGACCTCAGAGGTTTGAGCAGGTCTGCCCAGCTTGCTTGTTGAGTAGATACACCAAGGCTGATCATTCTGCAATATACAATTCTCAAAACAAATTTTAGTATCAAGATAGTTTTTTTTTTTTTTAAAGAGGGCTGACATTTTATTAAGAATGTTGGTTCTAACCACTTTTCTATTTTTCCCCTCTTTTATTGGATATAATATTTACATTTCAAATTTTATCCCCTTACCATATTTCCCCCACCACCCAGGAACCCCTTATCCCATCCCCCCTCCTCCTGCCTCTATGAAGGTGTTTACCCACCTACCCCCAGCCTCCCTCCCCACCCTCAGATTCCCCCCCTCAGTGCTCAGCCTTCAGGGTACCAATGATCTTGTCTCCCACCTATGCCCAACAGGGCCATCCTCCCCTACATATACAGCTGGAGTCATGTGTCTCTCCCTATGTGCACCTGGGCTGGTGGTTTAGACCCTGGGGAGCTCTGGCTGGTTGGTATTCTTGCTCTCCTCACCGGGCCACCAGCCCGTATGATTCACGGTTCCCTCAATTTACTCTCTAACTCCTCCATTGGGAACTTTGATCAGATTAATGGATAGCTGTGGGTATCTGTCTCTGGGTATGTCCGACTCTGAGAGACCTCTAAGGAGACAGCCTTATCAGGCTGCTGTCAGCTTTCCCATCCTGACATCCCTACCAGCGTCTATTTTTGGTGACTGCCTATGGAATGAATACCCAGACACAATGGTCTCCCTACAACCCCCCCTTCAGATTCTGACCCACACTTTGTCTCCATATTTGCTCCCTTGGTTATTTAGTTACTCCTTCTAAGAAAGACCTAGGCATCCTCACTTGTTCTTTCTTCTTCATGAGCTTCGTGTCGTCTGGTAGTTGAATCTTTGTTGTTTCAAACTTTTGGGCTAATCTCCGCTTATCAGTGAGTAAATACCATGTGTGTTCTTTTGTGATTGGGTTACCTCACTCAGGATGATATTTTCTAGATCCATCCATTTACCTAAGAATTTCTCGAATTCATTATTTTTAATAGCTGAGTAGTATTCCATTGTGTAAATGTACCACATTTTTGTATCCATTCCTCTGTTGAAGGGCATCTGGGTTCTTTCCAGCTTCTGGCTATTATAAATAGGGCTGCTATGAACATAGTGGAGCATATGTCTTTGTTATTTGTTGAGGCATTTTCTGGGTATATACCCAGAAGTGGTATAGCTGGGTCCTCAGGTAGTGCTATGTCCAATTTTCTGAGGAACCGCCAGACTGACTTCCAAAGTGGTTGTACCAGCTTGCAACCCCACCAACAATGCAGGAGTGTTCCTCTTTCTTCACATCCTCGCCAGCATCTACTATGACCTGAGTTTTTGATCTTAGCCATTCTGACTGGTGTGAGGTGGTATCTCAGTGTTGTTTTGATTTGCATTTCCCTGATGACTAAGGATGTTGAGCATTTCTTAAGGTGCTTCTCGGCCATTCGAGTTTCCTCAGTTGAGAATTCTTTGTTTAGCTCTGTACCCCATTTTTTAATGAGGTTATTTTGTTGTTTGGCGTCTAATTTCTTGAGTTCTTTGTAAATATTAGATATTAGCCCCCTATCAGATGTAGGATTGGTAATGATCTTTTCCCAATCTGTTGGTTGCCGTTTTGTCTTGTTGACAGTGTCCTTTGCCTTACAGAAGCTTTGCAATTTGATGAGGTCCCATTTGTCGATTCTTGATCTTAGAGCATAAGCCATTGGTGTTCTGTTCAGGAACTTTTCCCCTGTGCCTAGGTATTCGAGGGTCTTCCCCAACTTCTCTTCTAATATTTTCAGTGTACCTGGCTTTATGTGAAAGTCCTTTATCCACTTGGAGTTGAGCTTTGTGCAAGGAGATAAGAATGGATTAATTTGCATTCTTCTACATGTTGACCTCCAGTTGAGCCAGCACCACTTGTTGAAAATGCTGTCCTTTTTCCACTGGATGAATTTAGCTCCCTTGTCAAATATCAAGTGACCATAGGTATGCGGGTTCATTTCTGGGTCTTCAATTCTGTTCCATTGATCGTCCTTTCTGTCTCTGTACCAATACCAAGCAGTTTTTATCACTACTGCTCTGTAATACAGTTTGAGGTCCGGAATGGTGATTCCCCCAGAGGTTCTTTTATTGTTGAGAATAGTTCTCTCTATCCTAGGTTTTTTGTTATTCCAAATGAATTTGTAAATTGCTCTTTCTATCTCTATGAAGAATTGATTTGGAATTTTGATGGGTATTGCATTGAATCTGTAGATTGCTTTTGGCAGGATAGCCATTTTTACTAAATTAATCTTGCCAATCCAGGAGCATGGGAGATCTTTCCATCTTCTGAGATGTTCTTCAATTTCTTTCTTGAGAGACTTGAAGTTCTTGTCATACAGATCTTTCACTTGCTTTGTTAGATTCACTCCAAGATAATTTATTTTATTCGTGGCTATTGTGAAGGGTGTCATTTCCCTGATTTCTTTCTCTGCCTGTTTATCCTTTGAGTAGAGGAAGGCTACAGATTTGTTTGAGTTGATTTTATATCCAGCCACATTGCTAAAGTTGTTTATCAGGTTTAGGAGTTCTCTGGTGGAAGTTTTAGGTTCACTTAAGTATACTATCATGTCATCTGCAAATAGTGAAATTTTGACTTCTTCCTTTCCTATCTGTATCCCTTTGACTTCCTTTTGTTGTCTAATTGCTCTAGCTAAGACTTCCAGTACTATATTGAATAGGTAAGGTGAGAGTGGGCAGCCTTGCCTAGTCCCTGATCTTAGTGGGATTGCTTCAAGTTTCTCTCCATTTAGTTTGATGTTGGCTACTGGCTTGCTGTATATTGCTTTTACTATGTTTAGATATGGGCCTTGTATTCCTGATCTTTCCAAGACTTTTAACATGAAGGGATGTTGAATTTTGTCAAATGCTTTCTCAGCATCTAGTGATATGACCATGTGGTTTTTCTCTCTGAGTTTATTTATGTAGTGGATTACATTGATGGATTTCCGAATATTGAACCATCCCTGCATTCCTGGGATAAAGCCTACTTGATCTTGATGGATAATTGTTTTGATGTGTTGTTGGATTCGGTTTGCGAGAATTTTATTGAGTATTTTTGCATCCATATTCATAAGAGAGATTGGTCTGTAGTTCTCTTTCTTTGTTGGGTCTTTCTGTGGTTTAGGTATGAGTGTAATGGTAGCTTCATAGAATGAATTGGGTAGTGTTCCTTCTGTTTCTATTCGATGGAATAACTTGAAGAGGATTGGTATTAGGTCTTCCTTGAAGGTCTGAAAGAATTCTGCACTGAAACCATCTGGCCCCGGACATTTTTTGGTGGGAAGATTTTTAATGACTGTGTCTATTTCTTTAGGTGTTATGGGACTGTTTAGGTGGTTTATCTGCTCCTCCTTTAACTTTGGTACCTGGTATCTATCTAGAAAATTGTCCATTTCCTCCAGATTTTCCAATTTTGTTGAGTATAGGCCTTTGTAGTAGGATCTGATAATTTTTTTAATTTCCTCTGTTTCTTTTGTTATGTCTCCCTTTTCAGTTCTGATTTTATTAATTTGAATGCTGTCTCTGCGCCCTTTGGTTAGTCTGGCTAAGGGTTTGTCTATCTTGTTGATTTTCTCAGAGAACCAGCTCCTGGTTTTGTTGATATTTTGTATAGTTCTTTTTGTTTTGACTTGGTTGATTTCAGCCCTGAGTTTGACTATTTCCTGCCGTCTACTCCTCTTGGGTATACTAGCTTCTTTTTGTTCTAATGCTTTCAGGTTTGCTGTCAAGTTGTTGATGTATGCTCTTTCCACTTTCTTTTTGTGAGCACTTAGAGCTATGATTTTTCCTCTTAGTACTGCTTTCAATGAGTCCCACATGTTTTGATATGATGTGTCCTCATTTTCATTTAAATCTAAAAAGTCTTTAATTTCTTTCTTAATTTCTTCCTTGACCAAGTTGTCATTGAGTAGAGCATTGTTCAGTTGCCAAGTGTATGTCGGTTTTCTGATGTTTTTGTCCATGTCAAAGACAAGTCTTAATCCATGGTGGTCTGATAAGGTGCTGGGGATTATTTCAATCTTTTTGTATCTGTTGAGGCCTGTTTTGTGACCAATTATATGGTCTATTTTCGAGAAGGTACCATGAGGTGCTGAGAAGAAGGTGTATTCTTTTGTTTTAGGGTGAAATGTTCTATAGATGTCAGTTAAGTCCAATTGGTTCATAACTTCTGTTAGTTTCATTGTGTCTCGATTTAGTTTCTGTTTCCATGACCTGTCCATAGCTGAGAGTGGGGTGTTGAAATCTCCCACTATTATTGTGTAGGGTGCAATGTATGCTTTAAGTTTTAGTAAAGTGTCTTTTATGTATGTGGGTGCCCTTACATTTGGGGCATAGATGTTGAGAATTGCAAGTTCCTCTTGGTACATTTTTCCTTTCATGAATATGAAGTGTCCTTCTTTATCTTTTTTGATTACTTCTGGTTGAAAACTGATTTTATTTGATATTAGAATCGCTACTCCAGCTTGTTTCTTGGGACCATTTGCTTGGTAGATTGTTTTCCAACCTTTTACTCTGAGGTAGTGTCTGTCCTTTCCACAGAGGTGCGTTTCCTGAATGCAGCAAAATGTTGGGTCCTGTTTACGTATCCAGTCTGATAGTCTATGTCTTTTTACTGGAGAATTGAGTCCATTGATATTAAGAGATATTAAGGAAAAATGAGTGTTGTTTCCTGTTATTTTTGTTATTGGCAGTGGGGATATGTTTGTGTAGCTACCTTCTTTTACGGTTTTTGGAAGATTACTTTCCTGCTTTTTCCAGGTTGTAGTTTCCCTCCTTGTGATGGAGTTTTCCACCAATTATCCTTTGAAGTGCTGGGTTTGTGTTGAGATACTGTGTAAATTTGGATTTGTCATGGAATATTTTGGTTTCTCCATCAATAATGATTGACAGTTTTGCTGGGTATAGTAGTCTGGGCTGACATTTATGTTCTTTTAGGGTCTGTATGATATCAGTCCAGGATCTTCTGGCTTTTATGGTCTCTGGTGAGAAGTCTGGTGTAATTCTTATAGGTCTGCCTTTATATGTTACTTTGCCTTTTTCCCTTACTGCTTTTAGTATTTTTTCTTTGTTTTGTACATTTGATGTTTTGACTATTATGTGGCGGGAAGTATTTCTTTTCTGGTCTAAACTATTTGGAGTTCTGTAGGCTTCTTGTATATTTATGGACATCTCTTTCTTTAGGTTAGGGAAGTTTTCCTCTATAATTTTGTTGAGAATATTTACTGGTCCTTTAAGTTGGGAGTCTTCCCCCTCATCTATTCCTATTATCCTTAGGTTTGGCCTTCTCATTGTGTCTTGGATTTCTTGTATATTTGGGTTAGTAGCTTTTTGTATTTTGCATTTTCTTTGACAGTTGTGTCTATGTTTTCCATGGTATCTTCTGCACATGAGATTCTCTCTTCCATCTCTTGTATTCTGTTGGTAATACTTGTATCTATGACTCCTGATCGTTTTTTTAAGTTTTCTATCTCCAGGGTGTTCTCCCTTTGTGATTTCTTTATTGTTTCTACTTCCGTTTTTAGATCCTACATGGTTTTGTTTAATTCCTTCTCCTGTTTGGTTGCATTTTCTTGTAATTCCTTAAGGGATTTTTGTGTTTCCTCTCTAAGGGTTTCTATCTGTTCTTTGAGAGTGTTATTTATGTCTTTCTTAAAGTCCTCTATCATCATCATGAGAAGTGATTTTAATTCTGAATCCTGCTTTTCTGGTGTGATGGGGTGTTCAGGGTTTGCTATGATGGGGGAACTGGGTTCTGATGATGTCATGTAACTTTGGTTTCTGTTGCTTACGTTCTTGTGCCTGCCTTTTGCCATCTGGTTAATTCTAGTGCTACCTGTACTTCTGTCTCTGATTGAAGCCTGTCTTTCCAGTTGTCTCGCTTTTGTTTGGTCCTCTAGGAGTCCAGATGTCTTTGTGGTTTTTTTCCAGCTGCCCTGATTACAGTGGTATCTCTAGGATGCCTCAGGATATGGTGCCTCCAAGGTAGCAGTCCAGCTAGATGTCTGCTGTTCTGGGTGCAGTGCCTCCTCTTGGATATCTCAGGGTATGTTGTCTGACACTCTGAGTTCAGTTGTTCCTCTGTGGCTCTGGGTTGAGCGGACCTTCCAGTATGTCTCAGGTGGAATCCGGGGTCCACACAACTGCAGACCTGGTAGAGGTCTGGTCTGGGACTCAGACCCTGCAGGCCTCAGACCGGAGGGGGGGCGAGCAGCAGAAGGAGCGTGCTAGTGCTGGCTATGGGTTCTATGGATCCCCCAGAATGTGTCTGGGGGACTCCTGGGTGCACTTATCCGCAGGCCTCAGACTGCAAGAGGGGCGAGCAGGGGAAGGGGCATGCTAGCGCTGGCTATGTGTTCTATGGATCCCCCAGAATGTGTCTGGGGGGCTCCTGGGTGCACTTACCCGCAGGCCTCAGACTGCAGGAGGGGCGAGCGGCGGAAGGGGCGTGCTAGCGCTGGCTATGTGTTCTATGGATCCCCCAGAATGTGTCTGGGGGGCTCCTGGGTGCACTTACCCGCAGGCCTCAGACTGGAGGAGGGGCCGAAGCTTTGCAATTTTATGAGATCCCATTTGTCAATTCTTGGTCTTAGAGCATAAGCCACTGTTGTCCTCTTCAGGAACTTTTCTCCTGTGCTCATGTGTTCAAGGCTTTCTCCTACTTTCTCTTCTATTAGTTTCAGTCTGTCCAGTTTTATATGGGGGTCCTTGATCCACTTGGAATTGAGTTTTTTACAAGGAGAAAAGAATAGATAGATTTGCATTTTTCTACATGCTGACCTCCAGTTGAACCAATATCGTTTTTAAAAATGCTGTCCTTTTTCGACTTGATGTTTCTACTCTTTGTTAAAGATCAAGTGACTAAAGGTATGTGGGTTCATTTCTGGGTCTTCAATTCTATTCCATTAGTCTTCTTGCCTATCTGTGTACCAATTCCATGCATTTTTTTTTTCCCATGAGACTCGGGCAGAGTCATGGGCAGAGGGCTTTGTTTCATCTCATACCTTTTTTTTGGTTCACAGTTCAGTCTCTAGAAGCAATTATGGATCCAAGTTTCTTAATTCTGGAAGTTGTCTTGTGATCTTGACACCACTGACTCTTTCAATCCTTCCTCCTTCTTTTCTACAGGATTCTCCTAGCTCAAGATAATGTTTAGTTGTGGGTCTCTCCATCAGTTTCCATAATTTGCTGAGTGAAGCCTCTCAGTTATATTAGGATCCTGTGTAAAAGTATAACAAAATATCATTAATAGTGTCAGGGTTAGCTCCCTTTCGTGGCATGGTTTTCAAATTCAGCCAGTCACTGGTTGGCTAGTCCTGCAAATGTACTCCATCTTTTATCTCTGCACTTATGTATGAAGGACCAATTGTGGATTGAAAGCTTTTTGGCTGGGTTGGTATTCCGATCACCCAATTGAGAGTTTAGCTCAGTTAGTATAGGTGACCAGGTGGAGGTTGTTCATCCCCAATGCTAGGTGTCTTAGCTACCTAGCATCATCCTCAAAGATTCCTGGGGGTTTCCATTGTCCTAAGTTTCTAACTTGTCCCAGAGATGTTTCTCTTCCTGATTCTAGTTATCTTTTCCAGTATTTTCTCCCTCTGTCAGGGGTGGACTCCCTCTCATGGTATGGATCTCAAGTAGGTCTCATTATTAGTAAGCCTTTTCCTACACATGTTTTTAGCAGAACAAATTGTACATTGAAGGTTTCGTAGTTGATTTGGTGTCCCAGTCCCTCCATCGAAGCTTTTTTCTGGTTAATGGAGATGGCTGTTTCAGTTGTTATACCCTAGATGAATATGAGTCTTAGCTAACGTCACCTTCAAAGATCCTTGGGAGTTTCTATTTCTAAGTCCTAAGTTTCTAACTTGTCTCAGATATGCTCCCATTCCAGTTGTGTCTCCCAGTGTCCCCTCTCACTGTGTTCTCCCTGCTCCCCTCACCATCTGTTCCCTCACCCAATTCTCCTCTTTTCTCCACCCCAATGTCTAATTTAGTTCACCTACTCAGTAAGTCAAGCTCTCACCTTCAGCCTCATTGTTATATAACTTTTTGGGGGTCTATGGACTGTAACATGGTCATCCTGTACTTTATCACTATTATCTACTTATATGTGAGTACATACCATATGTGCCTTTCTGTGCCTGGGTTATTTCACTCAGGATAATATTTTCTAGTTCTATCCAGTTGTGTGAAAATTTCATGATGTCCTTGTATTTCATTGTGTGAATGTTCCATATTTTATTTATCCAGTCTTCAGTTGAGGGACATCTAGTTTTTCTAGTTTCTATATATTACTAATAAAGCTACTATGAACTGAACATAGGTGAGCAAGTGTTCATGTGGTATGGTGGAGCATCTTTTGTGTATATGCCCATGAATGTTTTAATTGGATTTTGAGGTAGAATTATTCCCAATTTTCTGAGAAGCCGCTAAGTTGATATACAAAATAGCTGTACAAGTTTGCACATCAGCCTGCAATGGAGGGGTGTTCTTCTCATTTCACATCCTTGCTAGCATAGGCTGCCACTTGAGATTTTGAAATTAGCCATTCTGATTGGTAAGATGAATTTTCAGAGTTGTTTTGATTTGCATTTCTCTAATTACTAAGGATGATGATCATTTCTTAAAGTGTTTCAGACCATTTATTATAGATTCTTCAGTTGAGAATTTCCTGCATATATATATATATATATATATATATATATATATATATATATTACCCATTTGGGTTATTTGGTTTATTGATGTCTAGTTTCTTGAGGTCTTTATATATTTTGGGTATCATCCCCATGCCAGATATGGAATTGGTGAACATCATTTTCTATACTGTAGCCTGTAGTTTTGTACTTTTGAAGGTGTTCTTTGCCTTATAGGATCTGTTCAGTTTCATGAGGTCCCATTATTGATCTTGGGTCTAGAGTTGTTTGTGTTTTCTTCAAGAAGTTCTCTTCTATGCCAATTCTTCAAGGCATTCCCCACTTTCTTGTATACCGAATTTAATACCTTTAGCCCACTTATACTTGATTTTTCTGCAAAGTGATAATAGTGTGTTATCATACAGTTGGATATTCATTTAAAACAGCATCACTTATTGATGATTCTCTTTTTTCCATTGTATTCTTTTTACTTCCTTTTCAAATATCAAGTGTTCATGGGTGTGTAGATTTACTTCCACCTCTTTTATTTGAGTCCACTTATCAACCAGTCTGTTTTTGTTTGTGTTTTGTTTCATTTTATTGAGAGAGCTAGATAAAAAATGTGATACTTTCTTACAGCCTTCAACTGGGACCTAACTCTACAGGAGGTAAGTTCTCAGCTATTGATCTAGCAGCATACCTGACTGATTGCTGCCACATTACTGACCATGTGATCATGATTCAGCTCTCTGAAACACTAAATAATCCTCCAAATACATGTTTCCTTTTATAAGTCATCTTGGTTCTGCTGTTTCATCACAGAAAATAGTACCAAACTTACAGGTAATTTGTGTAGAAAGAGTAAGAAATTAACACAAATTTGAAAACATGCTTAAAAATTCAAATTTCTTATGCTTCTAAATCTTTTCAGTAATTCTATTTAATTTCTTCTATAATAAATTGTAACATGAATAAGATATCAAAGCATATTAACTTCTTGGAGCTACTGTGAGTGATTCAGTTAGTCACCAGATGTAGGTCAGATTCAGAACTCCACAGATGTTATTCTTAGATAAACTGCTAGTTACTCATTCTTTTTATGCTTTAGGCAGGGAGAGATAAGAATTTCTGTTTGAAAAAGGATTATAATTCTGTGTTAGGTTATATGAAATCTTAATGTAAAAATTTTACATTACATTTTACACTTAAAGTCACATATTTCAGGTGTTTTTATAAACATCATATCTGACTTTTGTCATTCCACAACAGTGTCCCAAATTCCCTCCTGTATACCTCCCTTACAAAATAAGGGAACTCCCAGAACAGTATAAGCAACATATCTAACATTATTTAATGTTAAAGTCAAAAGCCCTTATAGCCACACTGAATCCTGATAATAGTAAAATGTTCAGCACAATATTATTGTGCAGCAATCCAACAGTATCAATGGTTTATAATATGAAATTTGCCTGATCTCTGCTGTGCTTTCTTCATCTGGTAACCATCCTGGCAGCAATGAAGAGATTTTAAAGAAAGACTCTACACAATTCTTTTTGAGTACCAGGCTAGTGAAACCATGGTTCACAGGAAATTGGAATTTCTCCCTAGAATGTAATGCTGAAAGAATGTGGTAATGATTTTTCAAGACATGTCGCAGAAGACACATTTTGAATGTCAGCCCCTTGCAGCACTTTGTTCCTAATGTAGAGGACTCACAATTATCATAGATGTGCTGCAATCGGTTTATTCTAAGGTCTTATTAAAATCTTTCCACTTCAACCAGAATCAGCTATTTTTTGACCTACCAAGGGCACATCAGGTTTAGGATTTGTGCCAGGCTCTCAATAAAGTCTTATCTTTTCACCCTATTGGTACCTTTGCATTGTACATTATATGTGGTGCTCCTTGAGCTTTTGGGATTCTTTCTTTACCATTATCAACCACTATTTTGAGACTCATCTCATCTTCTGAAGTTACCGAGCCATTCATTGGTAGACCTTGCCAATTTGGAAGCTTTGTTGACCAACTTTGTTGTTTTGTTGAAGCACTCAGGCATCTGTTGAATGACAAGGAAGTGTTTATGTTTGCTTTTTGTGTTCATGAGCCAGTGGAGTTCTATTGAATATTTTTAGACAGAGAAACGAATATCTGATTGAGATATCATATATCAATTTCCTTTACTATGATGTGTGTAACTCCAGAAAATATTATGTCTGTACTACATTGCTGTATCTTCCTGTTGAATAGTGTTTAGCAAATTTTATGATGATTTCTAAGACAGTGTGTGGTAACTTTAATCTGCCACTAAAAATCTGGAAAATAACTGAGCAGCAAGAATAAGACATAAATCATTGTGGAATACTTTCTGAATGAGATATGTTCAAGACTAACCCAATAATGAAAGTTAAGCAGGAGGCATGAGGCTTCTGACTTCCCTGCTAGCAGCTGTTGCCTACTTGCCTACGAGCTCTCTTTATTTACCTTAGGATTGAAAAGTTACAGACAGCCTAGTACATGTGTGAGCCCAATAATCAGGAAAGGAAGGGGTTGTCCTCTCCAGGAGGATAAGGATTTAGCATTAGAGACTAGGATAAACTTTCTATTGTGTAAGTCTCTAAATATAGGGTCTATGAGGAAGAGAAGGCATGTGTATTTGGGATAAAGAATACAAAGATTACTGTTCAAAGTGAATAATAATAATAATAATAATAATAATAATAATAATTAATAATAATAATAATAACAATAAATTGACATGTAATATACATTTATAGAATGGCTCAGTAGTTAAGAGCACTTTCTTACAGAGAAACCTGGGTTTCCCAGTCCCCTCATAGTGGCTCCAAACCATCTGTAATTCTAGCTCCACATGATCTAGTACCTTCTTCTGACCCCCTGATAAATAGATATGCATGTGTTATATTTATATATCTGCAAGCAAAATATTCATACACATAAACTCAATCTTAAAAGAAGCAAACAAACAAATAAACAAGCAAAAATTAATTAGCCACGCAGTTGTGGAACATTCCTATAATGCCAGCATTCAGGAGGCAGAGGTGGGAAGTGGTCTGAGGTTAAGCAGAGTCTGCAGAGTGAGTTCCAGGAATGTCAGAAATAAAGAGAGAAACTCTAGCTTGAAAAAAATATAAATCAGAAGGAAGAAAGGAAGGAAGGAAGGAAGGAAGAAAGAAAGAAAGAAAGAAAGAAAGAAAGAAAGGAAAAGGGAAACTGGTATTTTGTCTTTGTCTATGCTGGTTCCTAATTCTGAAGGATGATAAAATAAAAGACACTGCATTTCCCCTGGTCTCTTGAGTTTGTTATTACAGAATGAGGGTGTTGTTTCTCACACATTCCACTTTTTATATAATTTTGTATTTCTGTTGTGAACTACTGCATGCTCTAATTACTCTTCTCAGCTTGTCTAATTTAAAATGTGTGTGTTTGTATAATCAATGACTAGTAATTTGCTTCCTTTTGGTTCTTAATGACTGAATTGGGGTTTTCTTTGAATTCCACAAAGAATATATACTACAGAACCATCTGTCACAAAATACTTACTTTGCAAACACATTATACTATAAGCTAGCCCTACAAACAAATCAATATAAACATATCAAGCGCTGAATAATCTCAGTTGTGGGTAACATATTTTGCAGAATTCTCCCAATTTAGAAGAGTTTATAAAAAGCAAAGGAGGAAGAATTAAAGAACTAATTATTTTAAATATTAATTCAGTAATACTACTGTATTTTCAGAAAACAAGTTAATGTTTTGTAATACACAAGTGAATTTCATCTTCAGAGAAAGAGAGTGGGGGAGGGATGGAGAGCAATCACTGGAAAAATCTGCAGATACGAGTGGAGAGGTATAAACTGTTTTGTATATCCCAAAGTAATTCTGGTAATCGCTGCCTTTGATAGAGGGCTAACATGATATGGAAGCATGACCACCTACATGCTGAACTTCTAAAGCTCAGCAGAAATTTTAAAATGCTAGGAGAATCGTAGAGGTGAAAGAGAACTGACCAGAGAAATGTATGGAGTATAATTTTAAAAGAAAGCCAACTGGGATTTAATATACTTTTCTAATCCCAGAGGTATGGACAAGTTCCATAAAATGTTGTCATAGTAAATAACAAAAAAAAAACCAAAAACAAAAACAAAACAAAACTATATGTACCTCATTTGCCAAAAGCACTCTATATAAGAATATGGAGGATAGCTAAGGAAAAAATTATCAGTGCAATGCTAAAGTTTCATTGAGATTTTCATCTTAAATACCTAATGAGTACATCACTCTGTTCAGCTCTGTAGTCATGCCACTTGCTGTTAGGATAGATGCAACTGAACATTGGCACAAAGTGGCTTCATAAAGCAACATTATAAACTCTCTTTCTGGGATGATGACTTTGTCTATGAGGACTCAAATGGTCTGAAATGACCTTTCACAGGTTCCAAAGGGTCTAAGGTTGGGCATTCTATTTAGACAATAATTCCTGTAATGTTAATCGTTATATTTTAAAATATGGAAGAATTTTTCAAATACCTTTAGGATATTTCTTATTCAGATATTCTGCCAAAATTTCATATCAGCTTAAAATTCAATAGAATCTTTACATTTCTCTGAGATGTCCACTGAAATATATTTCATGAAAACATCTCAATCAGTTAGTTTGACCAGCATCCAAATGGAAGATCCTATGGCCAGTGTCTCTGTTCTCTTGGTAAATCAAACAGATCTGAATATACCACTGTGATCTTTCAATCACTTTCTTTAAATTCACTGTATTCACTCAGTGCTGTGTGTTTGTGAATAGATAGGTGCAGAGCTATCTGCTGGAATGTGAATGGTTTCTCAAAGGCCATGTCTCCAAAGAAAATATATTCTCCTACTTTCAGTAACCTATGATTGTCAACAATTCCTCAGCTAGATGTGGGACTTCATGAACCCCTCCCATATCCATGCTGTCCCATATCCATACTGTGGATCTATTTAGACCATTACCTTTCATCTTCAGGTCTTGTACATTCAGTCAGAGCCACTGTTTTTGTGTAAGACTGTCCTATTAAGCACTGTAGATATAAGCTTTTTCAGGATTCATCAGAGAAGTGTCTCTTTTCACTGGATGGCAATTAGCAAAGTTCACTTTTAAGAAGAGCTGAGTTATGAAAAGAAACCAGTAAGCCCTCTAAGAATAATAATAGGAAGCATTTAACAGTTAAGCACATACTTTGGAGTAAAGAATCCAGATGTTGCTCTGCTGGTCCAGGCTCTTCTATACTCTTGTTCTTCCTGTGGGGATTTTGCATCATGTATATCAGAGCTCCCATCAGTGTCATAGAATATCTATAATATTCTGCAGTGTGGGATTGCATCCCCCTACAATCTCATGCCAAAACAATTCATGTTTCTCAGTTTTCCACATGGAAAGCTCTTTCCCAATCATTAGCTGCAAACTTACTTGCTGACTTGCTTCATCAATTAGCCTGCTCAGTTGCCCAAACCAGGATTTTTTTCACCATTCCTGGGCTACTCTCAGGAATGGAAGTAACTATTTGTGTTCCCAGTGCACTTATTGCATTTACATTAAAATTTTGTTTACTGGAATTCATATGTGTATTTCACTTTTTAGGTTCTTTTGAGTAATTTAATTCTACCGCAAATGGTATTTAGAAAAGCACTTAGCTGATGGTAAACTGTAGTCTGAGAGAATTTTAGTCATATAAAAGTTTACTCTGACCATTTAAAACCTGTACACCTCTAAGTCATCATTCATGGAAAACTGAGATAATAAAAGTAAACTCATGGGACAGCTTAAAGACATTTCTACAATATACATTAATCAATGTAATTATTTTGAAATTTTGTTTCTTTCTTATTTTACATAGACCTATGTATCTAATTTTTCTCTTCAAATGTTTTTGTATTTAAATGAAATGCAATCTGTAACTAATATATGTGATATATAAATGTATAATATAAAATATGGCCGGGCAGTTGTGGCGCACGCCTTTAATCCCAGTACTTGGGAGGCAAAGGCAGGTGGATTTCTGAGTTCGAGGCCAGCCTGGTCTACAGAGTGAGTTCCAGGATAGCCAGAACTACACAGAGAAACCCTGTCTTGAAAGACAAAATAAATAAATAAATAAATAAATAAATAAATAAATAAATAGAGTGTTATTTAATTGTCGAGCTTTTTCTTTTTTCTTTTTTACATTAATTTACTTAGTTATTCATTTTACATCCCTATTACAACCTCCAATCTCAGACCACTCCTCACATAGACTCTCCTCCCTCTCCCTCCCCTTTTCCTCTGAGTAAAAAGGGAGGCCTTCTCCTGGGTACCAAGCCACCCTGGTATATTAAGTCACTGAAAGACTAGGGGAACATCCTATCCTACTGAGGCCAGACAAGGCATCCTAATTAGTGGAACAGGATCCAGAGGCATGTCTTGCCTTTTCTTAACACTTACTTACTTTGTAGAGGCTTGTTTTTATTTTTTCCTGAATTCATGAATCTCAATAGAAAATATTTTAACTCTATTTGAATGTCACTGAATATTATATTATTCAGTGACCAGATACAAACCAAACAACAGTAAGTGATCCTACTCAGAAGCAGAGTGAAATAGTATCAGTGAAGAATAAAAGTTTGAATTAAAATATCTTCTAGAATATGCTTCCTGAAGACACTTCAACTACAACTTTTAACATATCCCCTACATTTCCCTGATGATTGCTGTGATATTTTTTCCATCACAGATAAGCACTTTATTCCTATGGTTTCATCCTGAATAGACACAGAGCAAGATGTCAGTCTTGCACCTGCTTCTCATTAGTGCTCTGCACCAGGTGTTTGGTCATGCAGTTTCTCCCATCCCATAAAGTGGGGAGATTAAGAAGACCGGAGAACATGTTCAAATGTTCTGACATTATAAACTAAGCTAGTACCTTCTGCTCTATAGGGAATGCACTTTTAATATTTTCTATCAAAGAGGGATATTAAATTTGACTGATACAGCAGAGGAATTTTGTCCCAGGCCATTGGTTGTGAGCTAGACAAAGGCCCTTTAGGAGAACTCAGCATGACGTTTTGAAGTATTGCTTATTGTTTATTCTAAACTCTGCATGTGAGATTGTCTTTCCCCTGCTCATCCCCAAATCTTAGTACCTGCAATTATTGGCACTCTTAAATACTCAATGTAGGGGGTATATGACTCTATTTTGTTTCAAGAATGCTTTTCAAGTGCTGGAGTTAATAGGACCACTCTTTATTTAAAAAAAAAAAAAAAAGCTCTTAGAAATATTATATACTAATTGATTCTCATTACTATAAAAACTATGTGTTTCCTTTTGGAAATGATAATACAATACTACAGAGCCAAATGGTTTTTGTTAAAATACTAGCTTTATTTATTTTATTATTTACTTACTTCTTTATCTATTTTTGTGGTTATGGGACTGATCCCAAGACTATATGTCACACAATGCAAAGCCCTATACCTATTAAGATATACACTCAATAGTTTTTCTTATTTATTTCTAATTTTTCCATAATAGCATTGATATTTGAAATCAATATTAATAATTTTCTTGGATATAAGTATGATGGTAGCTGCAGAGGAATGTTAAAAATATCATTTTACTTGGAGAAAGTACCAAAGAAACTAATGTAGATTATCACCCTAGTGATAATAAATCTTTATTACTTATGCTATTAATAAAATAATGTTCTCTAAAATCAAAGGAAATTTGTAGTAACCAAATGTATATATGGAATATATTGGAATAGAATATAATTTAGAAATGTGGAATAATATTGAAATATATGTGTATCAACATACAAAGAAAAAGAGAGGAAATAAGAGATAATCAACAAAGGTCCTAGTACTTATAGTGTTATCCATAGAATTACATAATCATCACACTTAAAATTTAATCTCATTATAAAGGCTTTTTTTAATCTGATAAAATGACAGCACAGAAAACTAAGATTGTCCAAGGTTAAAAGTTATCAGTGGTAAATCTCCTGGATATTTAAGGTTTTTGAATCTTCTCAGTTGTAGTGTTGACTTTCCTTGAGAAACTACTCTAGACTCCCAGTGAAGCATTTCCACTATGTTTCACTCATTTCTAATGTTTTATCAAATGATTTATAATTTCTCAAGAAACTGATTCTAGAGTCTGGGGAGGTGGCTCAAAAGCTAAGAGTATTTCCTGTCAAAGAATGAAGAACCTGAATTCAGGACCTCAGAGCTCACTTGGGCATGGAAGCATTCACTTGCAAATCCTGTGCTAAGGAGGCTGAAGACAGGAGCACTACCAGGGCTGGCTCCCTTCCTACCTAACTCCAGGTTTAGTGGAGACTCTCTCAAGAGAATATGATAAAGACTGACAAAGCAGGACACTTAATGTCTTCCACTTGCCACACGTATACACAGAGAGCATATACATACACCTGCCCATCATCTCACAAAAGTAAAATGCAGGCAAAATTCAAAGTATCAGTAAGTTTCCAAACTAAAATCTATAATTATAATAGGTTCTTGGCTCTAGAATATGTATTAATTTAATGAAAAAAAATCTTTTAAGTGTTTTTAATCCCAGAGATGCAGACTTTATAAATAGCCCTGATTAATGAAGAAAATATTGTGTTACTCGATTATTATTAACAGGCATATTAATTTAATGCACTGTAGCATTCTGTAAATAATGAAGCATTTTACCCTTCTGTATGTGTATAATAAAGTTTGCTATAAGACTTTCATGCTAATAATTTTCCTTTAGAAACATTTCATGAGTTCTAGTATGGTTAATTTGTTCAGTATATAGCATAATACAGCCTTATAATAGGATTATTGTTAGGACACAATAGCTCCTTAATTGAAAATGAAATGTAGCCGGGCGGTGGTGGCGCACGCCTTAAATCCCAGCACTTAGGGAGGCAAAGGCAGGCAGATTTCTGAGTTCGAGGCCAGCCTGGTCAAAAAGTGAGTTCCAGGACAGCTAGGGATACACAAAGAAACCCTGTCTTGAAAAAACATAATAATAATAATAATAATAATAATAATAATAATAATAATAATAATAAACAAAAATAAAAGAAAACCCTTTGATTTGTGTAGAAGCTTCCTAAAACTGCTATTGGTCAACAGATTTTAAATGTACCTTGTAGGTAGTTGGCTGGAAATGCAGAGAGGGTTGCAGAGTGAAGTTAGGTGCAGCTGCTGTGGCTCCACAGTTCCTCACCTCGGGCCCCAATGACCATGGACCCAAAGTCCATGTGTTTTTATAGGCTTTATTGTCATGGCGGATGGATCTGGCTGATGCATCCCCTTAAAACCCAGGGCACTCCTGAGTTAAATAGCAGGGAGAGAGGGGGGAGGGGCTGGGGAAGTATGCTTAATTGACTCCACCCTCTGGCCTTCAGGTACCTCATTAGTATGTAAATCTCTCTAGGGCCTGAGGCCTGTTCCTTGTGACTGTTGGCCATAGACCTCTGGGAGTGGTTGTTGGAGAGCTGAAGCCTAATATAAAGAACCAGGACCTGGGAGCAGAGCTGAACGGGTTCCAAGCTCATTCTTGATCAAGCACCCAGATGATTCTCACACACACACACACACACACACACACACACACACACACACACAGTACCTTCAGGAGCACAGGAAACTATTTGCTTTCATAAACATGAATGAAATTTTGTACTTGTTTAGGACCTGTGAGGCAGCCCTATAAATGACTTACTATAAGTACAGCTTGCCTGTCTATCCTAGAAAACACAAATTCATACCAGACTTCTCTCTCTTCTGCTGTTTACAGCATTTCCCACTCTCCATCCTCAGTGTAATCTAAGTCCTAAGTCTATGAGTTGCATTTTAGATGTATCCATCAGACTGAGCAATCCACAATCACTTTAGAAAGTTGTGTTTTCCTGTGCTGGTCCCCATTGGCTGTAAAGTTTCTTTGTAGACATGCTAATAAGAAAGGGGTAAAATCATAGGAGGCACTCCTAGACAAAAAGCTATATGCAGTTAAGTCCCTAATTGATTATCCAGTGCTAAATGGTCTGCCATAAAAATTACATATATACAAGCAACAGGAAAAGGACTCATATTCATGTTGTGGTGTGTGTGTGTGTGTGTATGTGTGTGTTGTGTGTGTGTGTGTGTGTGTTTGTGTGTGTATGCATGCACATGCATGTGGGCATGGCTGTATTTTGTAATGTTAAACAATCATAATGAACAAGGGGCCCTGAATTTGAGAGGGAGTAAGGGACAGTGGCAATTATTGAAGGAAGAGGGCACAATTGGTATTGGAGGGAAAAAAAATAAAAGGTAGAAATGATGTAATTACATTTTAATTAAAATAAAGAATATTAAGAAAAGAAAATGAATAAATGAATGAAAGCCTATCAAATTAAATGATTCTTCACAAGTACATGAACTAAGTGAAGAGTCAATCTAAGAATGGGAGAAAATATTTGTAAACACACATATGATTATGAGTTAATATCCAAAATATTTAAGGAACCAAACAAGATAACAACAACCAAAAGAAAAAAAACAAAAACAAGAAAAAATGGTTAAGAAATTGATAAAGGCATGAAAATACGAATCTCAAAAGTGACATTAAATGGCTAACTTAAAAAATTGTTCAGCATCAGTAATCATTAAACATTTGAAGATTTTTTTTCCCAAAATTCAAGTTATTGTAAGTATCAGCAATGATAAAGAGAAAAGAGAAAACCTGCATTGGTGAATACCAATTTTTGCAAAATTATCACAAGATCCAGAGGTTCCAGTCTATGGTCAAGCAGCCCTATTGCTAGACTGTAATTAAAGGAACACATGGCTGGAACAGTGAAGCAAAGTGTTGTGCTCACCAAACAAAAAGCAAAGTGGAGGAGGTAAGCCAGGTCTGCAATCCTATAAAATCTTAATGGTAATCAGCTAGGTTCTGTAATGGTCTACATCATGTCCAGTAAAATATTTATCTGAGGGACTTCATGAACATTCTTTTACTATACATACCATAGCAACAGGGATTTAAATTAGTACAGCCTCTATTGAATAAACTATGGACGTTTCTCAAATAAATAAAAATAGGAATGTGCATGATCCAGCACCAATTGAACTTTTTAGCTTAAAGAAAGAAGCAGCTGTTCTTTTTGTGATAACACAGATGATGCTGGAGAACATTAGGATTAGTGCAAATAAGTCTGACATAGCTAGATGTGTATGGCATGACTCCACTTATGTGGAATATTAAAACCATAAACTCACAATAGTCAAGAGCAGAATCACTTGCTACAGCAGGAGGTGGAGTGTGCTGTGGATGCTGTAGGTTAAATGCTAAGCTTCTGTCTAAACAGGAGGAACACATTCCAGAAATTTGTGGAAAATGATTGCTACTGAAATAATATGCCTTGTGCCTGACAATTGCTGTTGGAATAGATTTTAAATGTTTTTTACAGAAATGTAAGTATTTGAGGTGATGCCTATGAATTAACTGAGTGATTCTACAACATGTATGGCTTTATCAACATGTTACCTCATACAAAATACAAATATTTAATAAAAAAAGAAAATAAAATGTTACATAAAAAGTTAATAAAACATCATAATGTCCCACAATACTCTATTTTATATAAAAAGCCTATAATGTGTAATAAAGTAAAATTATAAAACTTCACTGAAGTTATCCTATATTTGTCAGCAGTTCAAGATAATGTGCACCTATATGAAAAAAAAATAAGGTGAAATGAAAATTTATGCTTTCCTTGGAAGCTCAGTTGTGTCACAGGATGTTTTTCTGGAAGTTGTCTTCTGAGAGGATATTTCGCTGAAGCCGACACTTAAGAGGGCAAGTGATATTTGAAAAGAGTGTAGGTAGAACCCATGCTCTTGTGAAAGGATGCTCTTTTATTTAGCTAGTCTTCTCTAGTGACACAATGCTTCGCTGGTATTCATTGATCTTCACTTCACAGAGAAATATAGACCAAAGATCTTCTCATGGTATTCCAGATGATTCTTGCTTCTTCAGCTGACTCATGCCAATTTAGTGGAGCCTTGTGGCTTCTACTTGATTAATCTGCTGCTACTGATTCATGATTGATGTTTTATTGGACTGAACTGATGATATCCTGACAACAAAACTGAAATAGCCCCCTAAAACTGCATTTAAACAGGTCCACAAACTACGTATCTTATTACCCACCTTTGTCCCCTACCTTTGTTCAGTGGGCTAGAAGGAAGGTTGAACTGTTTAAGAACCCTAAATAAAATAGGCTTTGAAAATTTTAAGCCCACATTGAGGTATGGCTTTCTATGTTTGTCTCACCATATTTAAACTGTATAAAATTGAAGGGTTGATTTGCCAGCCTGTGGCAATCTAGGAGTTATGATTCTCCAGTGATTGCTGTAGGTAGCCCCTAAATAACTTACTGTTAGCCATTCTTGACAAGGTTGATGAGGAGTAATGAAGCCAGCTGAGTGGTTAAAGTCCTACAGCTTTTAATAGATTTCTTATATTGACTCTGAACCTCCAAGGGATTTCATTCATAATATCAACTTTTGTTTTTGAAATGTTCATTGTTAGGAGCCGCAATATAATCTGCCACCCCAAGTTGGCGCTAGCCTCGTGTCTTCTCCAGATGTAAACTATTATCTGCGCAGTTGCTAGGCAGAAAGGCGTGCCATAGTCACTGAATGTTGGGTGGTGAGCGAACAGCCAATCAGAAGTGAATACGTCACTGTAGACTGTACTTAAGCCAGACCCCTTCCACAGCCCTTCCCTTCCGCGCCTCTCCGCGTTTTCCACGTGTGTGAGACAGATTAAAAAGCCTCGTTTTGCAGTAACTACCCGATCTCTGCGTCTCGTGCTTTCTCTCCCACGGATGCAAGGCTCAGGGGGGGGCGCGTTAGAGTTCACTATAGATTTTTGTTGAGAATCTATGAAATTTGATTTAAATGTTTTATTTAAAGCCACAAGCTAGAATTACCAATGTGTACCTTAATTTGTATTGAGGTATTTAAGTTTTCAGTTTGTTTTTATTTGGTATAATTATTGTTTGTATTATGTGTAACACTCCCACTCACATTCACCTACTTTATTAAGTGGCTTCGGGTTTTGTGAGATCGTCACTGGTAACTGCTGATGCCAGAGATGCTGTGACCATTTATAGCATCATAGATGGAGGCAGGATGCATCTGCAGCTTACATGAGAATGGACATAAAAAGAAACAGAAACAGTAAGGCGAAGTTATGAATACTATTCACATGGGATCAACTTGTAAATACTTTTTATACCAAATTCACCCTTATTTAGGGGCTTTGCATTAGGAGACAGAGCCCAGATCTGCGGCAAGAAGCCTGAAGTGGTCTATTATTCTTTAGTGACCACCACTCATAGAAGGACCTTTGATTTACTACAGAAAAGAATTTGAGGACAAGCTGGTATGAAGGAAAATTGAAACTGTAGAAAAGAGAAATTTTAACATAGATTTAATCACAGAGTTAATAGAAAAACAGAGGGCTTTGGAAAAGTGATAAAGATTCACCAGAGAGCATGGGGTTGAGGTTACTGAACATGAGTTGTACTGAACTGTCTAAGAAATATCCATAGAAACTATTTTTTTTCAGCTCTCAAGTTGCATCACAAAGCAGTGCTAAGAAAGATTTTTCTCTCTCCTCTTTTGCAGCAGAAAACTTATGCATAGATTCAGACATGTTTGCATAGGATTGTGATCTATTAAAATGAAAGCAAGAACAACCTGTTCTACTAGTGTATTAAATCACACCTTTTACTATAATTAGGGTTCCTGGTGATATTCCTAAATAAGTGCATTTTAGAGTTGGGAAATGCATTAAGCACGAGTTATTGTAATTTTAATATTATTACTTAAAATATCAATTTACAAAATGTGTATTTCTGTATGTAATTAGACATAAGAGAAAACGTTGCCAATTGTACTAGAATTACTGATCCCCAGCTGATAGGAATTCTTCAACTAGACTCTTGGGTAAAGACTGTTTTCCTTTCTTTCTCACGCTCCCTTAAGTTTTTGTGTGATTTTATCCATACCAGTATGTCAAATGTGGTGTCATTAATTATCTTTGAAACTGATTTGAAATGTATTCTAAGATCATTTACCCCCTTTCTCTGTGATTAATAACACTGAGGTTTGATTGTGACATAGAGGCAATTTAGAAATATAAATTTTATATTTATAAATTTTATATTTATTGACTTTCCATTAGAAAAAAATATTCCTTTGCAATGACCTGTAACAAAAATTTTAGTATTTAAATATTGCTCCAAAGAAACTATTTTCCAATATGAATGATTTTATAACTGGGATTGGTGGGTAAGGCTCTTTAAGCTATTCCATGACAAATTTTCCCCACATCTACACAGAAACTTTTGAGAAAAAGTCTTTTTGGTAAAATCCAGGCTACCTGAAACCTGTAGCTATCCTTTTCCTGTCTTTCAAGTTCTGAGATCACAAGTGTAAAAGCATTTGTTTTGATAAATTATTCTCATAAATATTAAATGTTTTCATAAATTAATTAAGAATGGCAACACATTTCATTTAAAATACAGTATTTTTATACTTTGTATTTTCTATTTGGATATATTCTACTGAAACCTTCTTCAACATGACCACTATTATACCTAGCAATATATAAGAGTCAGGGTTAGAGTGCATCGGCTTCTTTTGGCCGTTAAGCACCTGAAAGTTATACACTTACTCTGTACTAGGCACACTTTTTTGGTGTTGGAGCTACAGTGGAGAGCAAGATCAAATGACTTGTGGTTATGCAACATATAATTAACTCTATATTCAGAGAAAAGAAGCAGTAAACAATACATTTTATTATTTTCAGTGGAAGAATGGTAGTAGGGCAAAATACCTCCTATGGACTATTGTTATGAATAGGGACTCATATAGGACTACCTTTGGAAGGGAACATGTGTCTTCTGTGTGAAAAAAAATGTGGAAAGAGCTCAGTGAAGATAATTCTATATGAATGAATTTTTAAAGGAGACTGTATTGTCTAAAACAAGCAATGAATTTCTGATAATGATGTTTCTGATACATTCAAATTTCTCTCAGCCATCTGACTTTCATCTATTCTACAAACATGTAAAGAGAAACAATTTTAATAACTTGCTCACAATCCTTTTAAGTAGCAAAGGAAGAATTTACAACCACCTTGTTTTAGTCAGCTTTCTATTACTATGGCAACATGCCTAAGAAAATTCTAATTAAGTGGAGATATTGTTTATTTTGTCTCATGTCTACTTCTAAGGGCTCTGTTTTGGTTTCATGGGACTGTGACGTCATACTAGATCACAATGAGTGTCACTGAGTGTTGCTCACCTCACAGATAATGTGTTAAGAGAAATGAAGTGTTTGCATAGTGATATTGATATCACATTCATTGACATTGTGATTGGTAACCAAAGCGATAACCTTGATCCAATTAAGAGATTAGCATTTAGGCATATCTGTGAAAATATTATCTAGAAAGGTTAGGAAAAGTAGAAGGACTTCCACCAGAGTGGGCCTCAATATCCAACCATGACCAGATATAAAGAGATCTGAGGGGAAAATAAAAAACAGCCACTTCTTCCTACTATTCACCTTTCCTTCTTGCTGGTGAGTGCATCTAGTTCTTGTCTGGCAATGCTGCTTGTTCTGTGATGTGACTCTTGGGGAGATATTAGCAAACATTTGCTCACCCTAGGTAGGAAGATAGTGCAAATCAAAATGAATATATGGGATGATTGAGGTTACTTTCTGAATCTGGGTGAGAAGTTATTTCAAGAGCAAAGATGATTCAAAGATAGCTATACCTAAAGACTTATCCAAGAAGATGATTCAAAGATAGCTATACCTAAAGACTTATCCAAAAAGATGATCCAAAGATAGCTATAGCTAAAGACTTCTTTAGCATGAGTCAGACTTATGAAAGCTGGAAACCAACACTTATTGCCCAACTTGCAAGCAAGTTGGTTATTCTCTTTTTCTCTAAGTCTCGTCTAGGCAGTTTGGTTGATATTCCTCATCTAGGATGTCCAACTGCTCTGAGAGTGTTTCTCAGCCATCTTTATTTCTTTTATTTGCTTGTAAAAAGACAGTCCTAGAAAGTACCTGGTCAGTTTCAGGGACTTTCTGAGGTGACTGAATCATGTACTTCTTGAGCTTGAAGAGCTTACATTCAGGATGGAATGTTTAGAATATCCAATTTAGAGCATCCTGTGTCTCAACAAACAAATGTCATCTCTAATCAGGGTATTTTATATCAGAGAATAAAGGTAGATAATATCACTGTTTATCCTTTCTTGAAATCAAAACCCAGTTTCATTGGCCTTTGGACATGAATAAAAAATATACAATACCTATTAGGTCACTTTGATTCTGGGGATAACATTTGTTTACTTGTATTTGTTGTGAAAGCCCATATTCCAAGTGGCTTGAGTGGGTATTGAGTGGGACTAGGCGCTTCAAGTCTAGGCTGTCAGGGCAGAGTATTCTGCCACTTGGAGCATATGGGTTAACATATCAAATGGCACTCAAGGTTTGGGCATGTGGGCAGGCTCTCATATTTGACTCAGAGTTAAGGTCATTGGGATTTTGGATCAAGGTTCTTCTGTCATCTGCAGACAAACTGATGTTTGATGATAGATGTGATGGTTTGTATATGCTTGGCCCAGAGAGTGGCACTATTAGGAAGTGTAGCCTTGTTGAAATAGGTGTGTCTCTCTGGGTGTGGATTTTACTATCCTTATCCTAGCTGCCTGGGGGCTAGTATTTGTCTATCAGCCTTCAAATCAAGATGTAGTACTCTCAGCTCTGCCTATACTGTGCCTGCTCGGTTGCTGACATGCTTCCACTGTGATGATAATGGACTGAACCTATGAACCTGTATGCCAGCCCCAATTACATATTATTCTTATAAGAGTTGCCTTGGTCATAGTGTTTGTTCACAGCATTAAAACCCCAACTAAGACAATGGACAACTAAGTTATCATATGGGCTGATCTAGTTGTTTTCTGATCCATCTAACCATAATCTTGTCTATGAAAAGCAGCAGTCTACACATAGAAATTGTGTACATGTAAGTCATACCAAAACATATACATGTAAGTCATAGCAGAGACACAGTACATTACATGAAAAAGTTGTCCATTGCTCCTGATTCCTAATATTACTACAGTGCCTTCTTTTCCCACAGATGTCTCTTAGGTGTACCTAAGAGACGTTTGATTGAGGAAGCAAAGATCAGGGGCTCTTTTAAAGATGGCTTTTAACTCTATGCAGATACCACCACAAAAGGATCTAGCTATAGCATTACAATTATTTTTTGATCCCAAATGACAGTGAATAAGGCAAATCCTTAAAGTATACAAAACTTCAGGAAGTGTAGTAATGGTGATGGTTAGTTTAAGTCAACTTGACAAAAGCTAACGTCATTTAGAAGAAGGCATCCTACGTAAGAAAATGCTTCCATGTGATCAGCCTACAGACAAGTCTATAGGGCCTTTTCTTGATTAATAATTGATGTGTGTGAATCCAAACCAATGTGAGCATGACATTCTTGGGCAGGTTGTAGAGGGACAGAACATCCAGTCATCAGACAGGGTTGGCATCCCACAGTCAAAAGCTCTGACCCAGAATCGTTCCTGAAGGAATTGCACAGACAAATTGGAGAAAAGCATGAGAGAAATTAGGTCCAGTGACAGGCCCAAATTGGGATCCAGCTCAAGGAGAGGCCCTAGGGCCTGCCACTGTTACAGATGCTGTGGTATGCTTACAAAAAGGGGCCTAATATAACTGCCCTCTGAAAGGCCCAACAAACAGTAGAAAAAGTCAGATGCAAATACTAGCATCCAATCAATGGAGAGAATCCTGGGACCCCTGTGGCTAAATTGGGGGAAAAGTGGCAAGAAGTTGAGGAAAAGGGTAGCCCTATGGGAAGACCAGCAGTCTCAAATGACCTGGACCCAAATATCTCTGAGACACTGATCCACCAGGCTGAATACACCAGATGATATGAGGCCCCTGACATTTATACAGCAGATGACTGCTTGGTCTGGCCTCAGCAAGAAAAGATGCACCTAACACTTGAGAGATGTGAAGCCCCAGGGTGTGAGGAGCTCTGGTGAAGTGAGTGTGTGTGTGTGTGTGTGTAGGGGGGCATCTTCTTCTTTGAGACAGGGGGAAGAAGTATGGGATGGGGAGCAGTGGCAAGGCAGACCAGGAGGGGGATGACGACCAGACTGTAAAAAAGGATTAAAGAATAATAAAAATAAATGACAAAGGAAAATAAAATGAAATTCAGTTGATATTCATTTTCATTCATGATCATAATTTTTTGTGTTGTATGTATTACAAATGCTATCAACAAACACAAATAATACTGCTATGTTTTATTCTACAGGATATATTAGAGTTATTTAGATTTATAACTAGGCCTATGATGTGTATTAAGGAAATAATTTTGAAACATGTGAAGTAACTCTATAGATTACTAACTTTTAAAGCCTGAATATTACCTCCCCAGCCCTAATGCCATTGGCCTTTTTTGTGTCAAACAACTTCTCTGTCTTTGACTTTTCCTTTTTGCTATTTGAGTGTCCTTTCATAAAGCACATGCTGTCTTAAACGGTGTAGGATTATGCTAAAGTTTAAAACTGTGCTGTGTTTAACTCTCCACATTTTGTCACTTTCATTCATTTTAACATTTTATTAGATGTTGAATCTTTTAACTCAAGTTCTCTGTGTAACTTAAAGGTGAGTCCATCAATGAAAAAAAAAAAATGAAATGATAGGTTTCACTGGGATTGTAATGATAAATTGGGAATTAATAAATTATGAAAAATAAGTTGGGAATGCCTGGAATTTTGAAAATTTGTGCTTTCATTTGAGCATGGAATGGTTTTTCATTTACACAGTTAATTCATCTGTCAGAAGTTTATATATTTCCCCTTGTAGATGCAATGTGTGTTATATAGGATTTATGCGTAAGAATTTTTAAAGATTAATTTCATTTATGTGATTGTGTGAATACGTGCCACATAGATTTAATTTTTGAGGAACATCTTAGTTTAAATGTTACTGAAATTATACTAAAATTCCTTTGGTGATTAAAAAATGATTGACCTTTATAAATTAAATTTGTTTTGTTATTTATCATGTGTATACATCTATAATAACATTTGCAAGTGGTTGTAGAGATGAGAAAAGGTTGGTAGATTCACGTGGAGATACAGTTACAAGTATTTTTGTGCTTCATAATGTAGTATCTGAAAACTAAATTCTAGCCTTTGGCAAGATCCTTTAGTACTCTTAGTAGTTCTCTTTCCAGCCCCAAAGATTTGCTTTTGTGTATTTAACCGACCTTGTAATCTGCATGTCTCCTAGAATAATTTATTGGATTAAAAATTATTTTTAATCTTTTGAGTTTCTACATAAAATTTTTCTTCTTCCTTCCCATTTCAGCAGACTTTTGATTTTTTGTTTTATTTCATTGGCTGAGACCGTGTGGGGCAGGAAGGAGTAAAAGGGAAATCTTTGTCTTTCCTTCTTTTGGTCAGAAAGACTCATGTTTCTTAGTAAATGTGATGCTAGCTCCAGATTGCTTGCAGCTCTTCTCCATAGCATCGTGGAACTCCATCCTTTCTTTTTTCTTATTATTATGCATATAGATTTTGTAAAAGTGTGTTTTCCACATTTATTGACATAATTGTGTGGGTTTTTTTTCTCTGTAATTTTCTGACATGCTGATTTAAATGATTTTCAATCACTGGACCAAACTTGTAATGCATGAAGTAGTCCTATTTTGGCTCTGTAATATAATTTTCCTGAATTGTTGGATGTGTTTTTCTAACATTTATTTAGGATAGCAATCTGAAGCTATTTTTGCAGAATCTTTCATAAGCTTTTGGACTAGGGCTATGATGATTTCATGAAAAGGCTTTTACTTGTCAACATTTTGGCTCCTGGATGAGCATAATCCCCAGTATATAGCTCCATTTAGGAGACTCACAGAAAAGCAGGTTTTTGCATGCTATTTGAAAACATGCTATCTTTCCCACTATTCTTTCACCTTTTTCTTCCCACTGACCTAGCCTTCACCTTTATTCTCATTTCCTTTCATATCACCTATGCTCCACTACTCTCTTTCTTAAGATTTTTCTTTACTCTCTCCATTCCTGTACCCTTTCTTATTTCCTGTATTCTATAACTACTCCAGGTTAAACAAATCAATCAACAGATGTCTAGGTAAGATGTACACATGATTGAGAATATTGGGCTTTTGTATTTCTGCATCTGTGTTACCTCACTTGTGGAGACATTTCTCAACTCTGTCAGCTTCAATTCAGATTTCATCTATTGTACAGGCAAATAAAATTCCATTGAATATTGATTCCCCTCCCTTCAGAGCTCATGAACCTTTTTGGATATGAGAACAGAAAGACCATAAGAATCAGAGGTCATTGATGACTGGACATGAAAGTGGTTAATGCACAAATAACCTCAAAGCAGCATAGGGTATCAGGGGAAAACATAAGATGATCAAACCAGTAAACCCTATAATATGAAATGGTTAGGCGGGTCTCACAAGCCCCACAACCTCAACTGAGGATCTGTTGGAGGTTGATGACTTCTAGAGAGGGAAAAGTCAGTTACCTTTAAGGAAACGGGTCCTGGTAAGCTGAGTTATTGAGAATCTAGTGGACGCCTTATGAGTAACTATATGGGGGTTATATATTCAACCTTAAAAAAAATAATGAAAGAACTCAAAAAATTGGTAGATGCTGGAGAGGTTAGAATGTATGTGGTAAAAGTAATTTTGAGGAGTTTAAGGTTAATATAAAAATGGATTTAATACATTAATTCCAAAAAATTCATTTTTTCCAAAAAAGAAAATTGGAAGTTAAATGATTATATATATTGGTGAAAGGAGAAATGAATTACATGGATATATATATTAGATTTACAAGCTTGTACCTAGAAGTAGGGCTTAACTAAAGTGGCACACAAGGTTTTCTGACTTGTCCAATTTTTAGCTAATTTTAAGTGGAAAATGTGCATAAGAAACTGACACAGTTGTCATGGAGCATCTCAGGCAGAGGTATTCATTACTTCCATAAAATTTGTAAGTAATTATGGGTTGTTCTCTTTTTTTTCTAGACAAATTTAGAGTCAGAAATTCTCAACTACTTATAGTTTAAGTGATGTAATGATAAGTTAAAGATCTTCCTGTGATTAAGATAACAAAATTGAAATGTATATCGTTTTTCTAGAGACTTTATGGTACTTACTGTATTTCACAGATCTATAGAGGATGTGCTACATATAAACATATACTACATCTAAGAATATTTACTAATTTATAGATGATAATTTCGTTGTGTTACTGTTTAGGCAGAAGAGTAAACATTTCTCTAACTACAGCTTGTAGGATGAAAAGTATAAATTTCACATAATTGTCTGTAAATTTAAATCTGTTAGAAATGAACGTGAATATTTTGTTAAAGAAAGAAAAGTTTGGTCATATTTTTACAACTATTATAGCAGGTAGGGTATATTGTTCTTAAGAATTTGAAAACATGCCGGGCGGTGGTGGCGCACGCCTTTAATCCCAGCACTTGGGAGGCAGAGGCAGGCGGATTTCTGAGTTCGAGGCCAGCCTGGTCTACAGAGTGAGTTCCAGGACAGCCAGGGCTACAAAGAGAAACCCTGTCTCGAAAAACCAAAAAAAAAAAAAGAATTTGAAAACATTTCAAATCATAAAGAACAAAGACTAACATTCATTTTTCATAGATCAGTGAGTAGTGTTAACAGGACTTGTGAGAAAGCAAGTACTGAGATGAACAGGCAGAAATGAAGTGGATCAACAGGAGATGATATACAGCTGTGTGATTGTCAGTGACATGGAACTGGTCACAAGAGCTTTACAGTTTTAGTTGTAAGTGAAATAGAATATTTAGATAATTATAAGGGATGGTATATCTCTGTTTTTACCTCTCTCTCTATCTCTATATATCATTTGATCATTTGCTTGCATTTATCTATAGCATGCATGTTTACCCTGAGCTACGGTGTCAAGGAAATGCACCGAATATAGATTTTGTATGCTTAATAATGAAACACTGGCAGTCTGTAAGCATGAATATATTATCTTTAACCTTTCAGCTCAGAAATAAATTTTAAAGTATCAGCTCAGTTAGAGTCCTGTTGTTTAAATCTTTAGTATGACACAGTAATAGAAATTCATGAGTCAAATTCCCTGTTTAATCTATTAAAATCTAGAGTTTATATCCAATGGAACTGTTGTTAATGAGTGTTCCTATGTCATCTGTAGTAACGAACAAGAAGCTTTAACCTGGATACTGGAAAATAGGAAATAATTTCCACCTGTTTAAGAAAATTTGGTATGTGATCTCACAGGATTTTCTACTTCATACATCCTCTATGTTCAGCATCTTCAACTTCATGTACCTTCAAAGTGATGTGATAATGTATGTGTAATATACAATTCAGTCAAAATTCAATTCAAATTGAAGCTTCAATATTTGTCCTTTTAATGGTTACTGACTTTATCTTCATTTTAATGTGTTATTTTAAAACTACCAATGTCCTAAGACTTAAAAAAATGTAATTTATACATTTGAATATTTCATTCTATCATATTTGGAGTTGTTCTTGAAATCTCAATCTAAATGAGCACAATCAAATAGTCAAGACAGGTAAAGAGAAAAGATATCTAAGGCTATGCTCTGACAATGAAAATAACTATCAGGGAAGATCTGACTGGCAGGCAAAAAATGACCATGTTTATTTAAAAAGAATTATAATTCTGAAAGAGATAGCGTATCTAAAATGAATAGAATTTGATTGAGTATCACTTTCAATCACCTTGTAATGAACTGGAATTACAATGTGAATTTCTAAAGGAAATAAGCTGAGTTTTAGGGAAGTCACATGAGAACACTGAAGCTTCCAGCAGGGTGCATCAGAGAAAGGAAAGCATTGTATAATCCTGGATCTATTGACAACTATTTTTCTTATCTTAGAAATATTATTGGAAATGAGGAATAATAAGAATTTTGAGTGCAGTTGGGCTGGTAAATATTACAAACAGTTTTTCTCAGTTTTTCTCAGCATACCATATATAATATATATATATATATATATATATATATATATATATATATATATATGAACAGGTATTGATTATTCGTACCACAATTTAGATGTACAAAACTGTATTTTGATTTCATTTTACTGAACAAAATGCACAGTTATAGTTATGCATTTCTGAACTCGTACTTAGAAGATGTCTTAAAAGGCCAGAACAACTATAAGAAAATGACATTGAGAAATTCAGGGTATATAAATTAAGGGAAAATTAAGACAAATACATACAGAAAATATAAACATGTATGTTGGGGGCCGACTTTTAGCAGAAAGCGGCTATCAGCTTTGCAGCCATCTTGAGCCATATACCCTGACATGAGATTTAAATTACAATAGCCTACAACAGCTGAGAACACTCGGATAATCTTGGTTTAGATACCTTGAGATTAAAGGTGTATGAGATTAAAGGTGCTGAAACCCGACCTGCAGACTGGAGCAGCAGCTTGGGCCGGGATACAGTGGCCACCCAAACGTAGGTCGGCCCGGGCCTCAACATTTTGCCTGGGCTGCAACATTTATTTTGGCTGCCCCAACTTGGGGCTAGTGTGGTCCCCAACATTATTTTGGCGCCTAACGTGGGGCACCAAGAACGAGAGACCCAGTGACGGACTTTACTGGAAGAAGGATCTGTTGATTGTCCCAGGAATCTGCCTCATTGAGAAAGGTAAGGAAAATGGGACAAGAGATTAGTCAACCTGAATCCAACTCTCTGTTTTGGTTTGCTTCAAGAAAGGTAATGAAAATGGGACAAGAAATTAGTCAGCCTGAATTCAACTCTCTGTTTTGGTTTTGTTATTTGCTGCTCACATGTGTTAATTTTCTGCTTTTGTTCTTGAATGTTGTCTTTTTTGTTCAAAATAAAAGGAAGCGTAAGTTAGAATCCAAAATACAACCAAAGGTTGTTGACAATTTGTCAGAGCCAGATTGTGCTGACCAAGAGAAAGAGGAAGTCAAATTTTATGAAGCTGAAATGCCCCCTCCCTATGTGTCTCCACCTCCAAGTGCTCCCCCAATGGAGATGGTGGTTATAGATCCCATAAGGGAGTTACAGGAAAAAATATCTGTTCTTAAACAACAAATAGAGTTAGAAAAAGAGTATCAGGACTTAATCAGCTACAAAAATTAAAGACAGGAAAGATGTCTCAAGAGGTAAACTGTGAAAATCCCCTGGCTCCTTGCATTCCTCAACCAGGAATCCAAAGGCAGTCCCTATCACCTAGCTTAAGATTAGCCACAGATCAGCCAGAGGAGGAAAAGGCTGAGGCTTTCCCTGTATCTGAGACTAGAGACAATCAAGGAGTTGCTTGGAGACATCACACAGGTTTTAATTTTCAAATTATTAAGGAATTAAAAAATGCAGTATCCGAATACGGTGCCACTGCTCCTTTTACTCTTGCAATTTTAGACTCTGCCACAGAGGAGTGGCTGACTCCTAGTGATTGGAATACGTTAGCGAGAGCAGTTCTTACTGGTGGAGACTATTTAATTTGGAAATCAGAGTATCATGAGAATTGTAAAGAAACAGCTAGGAGAAATATTCTGGCAGGTAATGGTTGGTCCTTTGATGCCTTAGTAGGAGAAGGGCAATTTGCTTCTAGTGATAACCAGATGCAATATGACCCAGGTTTATTTGCTCAAATTCAAAATGCAGCCATGAAGGCTTGGCGTAAACTTCCGGTAAAGGGAGACCCTGGTGCATCTTTAACAACAGTCAGGCAAGGGCCTGATGAGCGATTTTCTGACTTTGTTCATCGATTAATGACAACAGCAGGAAGGATTTTTGGTAATGCAGAGGCAGGTGTAGACTATGTGAAACAACTTGCATATGAAAATGCTAATCCTGCCTGCCAAGCGGTCATTAGACCTTATAGGAAAAAGACAGACCTTACGGGGTACATCAGACTTTGTTCTGACATAGGTCCCTCTTACCAACAGGGCTTAGCTATGGCGGCTGCTATGCAAGGAAAATCAGTAAGAGATTTTTTGGCAAGTAAAGACAGAAAGGCATGTTTTAAATGTGGTAAGCCTGGACACTTAGCAAGAGATTGCAAAGTAGAAAATGAGTTAAGCCAGAGACAGCCCAGAAAACAGCCTGGGCTCTGCCCAATTTGCAAACGTGGAAGGCATTGGGCTAGTGATTGTAGGTCTAAACAAGACGCACAAGGTAATACCCTTTCCCATAATCAGGGAAACGGGAACAGGGGCCAGCTCCAGGCCCCGAACCGACCCAAGCCAAAACAGGCTTATGGAGCAGTCAGTGTCCTACCAGCGAACAACAATCCCTTTCAGAACTTAGTGGAGCAACACCAGGAAGCACAGGACTAGACCCCAGTTCTGCCACCCACACAGTATTAACCCCAGAAATGGGATCTCAGGCCTTCCCATTAATCTCTGGGGCAGAGGTTTGTTATCCCAGTTGGGATTGATTATGTGCAGCCCTAATGAAGTAATCACGGCTCAAATGATAAACTCTGGATTTCCCCCAGGGAAAGGATTAGGAAAAAGTGAATAAGGGATTATCTAACTTGGATCAGCCAGGCAGTGGTGGCGCATGCCTTTAATCCCAGCACTTGGGAGGCAGAGGCAGGCAGATTTCTGAGTTCAAGGCCAGCGTGGTTTACAGAGGGAGTTCCAGGTTAGCCAGGGCTACCAGGTCCTCTCTCTGAAGGAAATACCAAGGCAGAACTAGCTACTCCTATAGCTGCAGTGACTTTATCAAATCAGAAATCTAATTTGGATCAGGCCATAAAGGCTCATGAGTTACATCACTATAATTCTAAAACTTTAAAAGGTATGTTTAAAATTACCAGAGAACAAGCTAGACAAATTGTCAAACAATGTCAATCATGTGTTAAACTTTTACCAGTTCCTCATTTGGGTGTAAATCCAAAGGGACTGATACCAAACAGTATCTGGCAAATGGATGTTACTCATTATAATGAATTTGGCAAGCAAAATATATACATGTATGTGTAGACACATACAGTGGTTTCATTTATGCAACATTACAAACTGGAGAAGCAAGCAAGCATGTGATTGCTCATATGCTTGCTACAATCGCTGTATTGGGTGTGCCTAAACAGATAAAAACTGACAATGGCCCAGGTTATACAAGCTCCACTTTCCACCAATTTTGTGAAAGATTGGGAATACTACGTAAAACGGGTATTCCATATAATCCACAGGGCCAAGGTATAGTAGAAAGGGCACATCAAACCATTAAATGTCAATTTGAAAAAATTAAAAAGGGGGATCCTACCAAGGGATCCCCCAGAAATATCCTTCATCATGCACTCTTCATTTTAAATTTTTTAAATTTGGATTCTGAAGGAAAATCTGCTGCAGATAGATTCTGGCATCCTGATACCAAAAAGAATTTTGCAACAGTCCTCTGGAAAGACCCATTAACTGGAACCTGGAATGGGCCAGATCCAGTGCTTATCTGGGGAAGAGGTTCTGTTTGCATATATTCCCAAACTGCAGATGCTGCACGTTGGCTGCCAGAGAGACTGATTAAACAAATAGACAACAATAACAAATCCAGGGAGGAGAAACCCCCTGAGAAGCGTATTTTTTCTTCACAGGAAACATAAAGATGCTTCACAATTGCCTTCTGGAACAGATCAACGAGTAAACCTGACTTGGGAAGTTATCAGTGCTGAAGAAGACATTACCACCCATATCTCCAGGGTGGCTCTATTGGACTCTTGATTCCCTGACTTATGATTTAGTGGAGAACTAGATTGTTTTAGATTTAGTGGGAATTTAGATTGTTTAGACCTAGGAGAAAACCCACTACCACAGTTACTATAGTTGTTTTTTGGGTTTGAGATTGACTAGAGCAGGAACAGGGATTTCCTTAGTTTTCTTTAGATCAAAGCTATGATCAGTTTTGTATTTATATAGATTTAGATTCTGATATAAGACATTTATAAACAGAATAGAAGAGGCTTACACTTTTTACTCCTCTGATAGAGGGAGTTATTTGTTGCCCTTTAAAAAGAGTGTTGCTGTCATACTAACTATTCAGGCGTTGTTAAGTCTCTTGTCTTTTGGGTCCATGCAGTTCAACAAACTGATGGCTTTTGTATGAGATGCTATTCAAATGAAACCCACACAGGTCCATTATTACAGGCTGGAAGTAAGGGATTGTAAAACCTCTGACATCAAGACTAATGAGGTATATCCCCTAACTTACGTGCTAAGCCGGATAGTCAGTGACGGGTAAGAGAGCATACCGAGACCCTTGCCCCTAAAAGAAGGGAGGCCTCACCATCCTAAGACAGGAGCTCAACCAATGGCTGTTGAGTATCCAAGGACGGGAAAGGGAGGCTGGGGTCCTTTGCTCCAACCTAGGACAGGCATGGTTTCCGTAAGTTTTCCCAGCCTTCCCTTTTAATAAAAAATTTAAAAAGGGGGACCTGTTGGGGGCCGACTTTTAGCAGAAAGCGGCTATCAGCTTTGCAGCCATCTTGAGCCATATACCCTGACATGAGATTTAAATTACAATAGCCTACAACAGCTGAGAACACTTGGATAATCTTGGTTTAGATACCTTGAGATTAAAGGTGTGTGACTTAATAGTATACTTAGAAGTATAGAGATCAGAGTTAGAGACAAGACCTAAGGGCATGATTAAAGGTGTAACTTAGAGGCGTGGCTTAGAAGTGAGACATATAAAAGGCAGAGACAGAACAGATCAGAATTGAGACGATAGAAGACATTAGTCAGACTATAGAAGAGAGAACCAGAGATCAGAGAATATATAGACGGAGATCAGAGACTATAGAGGGATCATCAGAGACGAATCTCAGACATTAGGTAGAATCTGCCGTCACCCTTGCTTTTGCTGAAACCCGACCTGCAGACCGGAGCAGCAGCTTGGGCCGGGATACAGTGGCCACCCAAACGTGGGTCGGCCGGGGCCTCAACATTTTGCCTGGGCTGCAACATTTATTTTGGCTGCCCCAACTTGGGGCTAGTGCGGTCCCCAACATTACACGTAGGAGAGAGGTTGGTGCTTACTGAAACAACATATCCATTTTTAGTTTTGTGAAATTGAGGTAGACTACATCCATGATGCTGTCTACAAAGGTGTTCTGTAAAAGTTTGTTAATTGCATACCTTTAGCTAGGACACTGTGCATGGTGATCCTTGAAACTGTGAAGTTGTGCCTTGTTAAAGGCATTATTTGATATGGCTAATATGGGACTTTAAATTTTCTTAACAGAACAATGTGTCAATGCTTCATCTCTAGAGATGTGTTTGTAGGAGTACTTGGAACATTGAAGAGTGTCTGATCTTCAGGCCATTCAAGAAATGTTCAGTCTCTTTTCTTTTACTAGTCATGAGGTTAGCAGTTCTGCCTTATCTTTGGCCAAGATATTTCTCATTCAAAGCAATGGTCATTTAATCGTGGATTGAAACCTCTAGAACTTGGCCCCACAGTACATGCTTTTTGTAATTAAGAGAGATAATTTATATATTTGTTTAGGACATTGCCTTTTAGTATATGTTGCTGTCTTGGTCAGAGTTCTTTTGGAGTGAAAAGATACCAGGAGCATGGCAACTCTTAGAGAGTGTCCTGGCTACTTTTACACCAACTTGACACCAGCTGGAGTCATCAAAGAGGAGGGAGACTAAATTAAGAAAATACTGCCATAAGATAAGGCTGTAGGTAAGCTTCTAGGGCATTTTCTTAAGTAGTGATTAATGGGTGATGACCCAGATCATTCTGGGTATTGCCATCCCTGGGCTGGTGAGCAAGGGTTTTATAAGAAAGCAGAGTAAGCTATAAGGAACAAGCCAGTAAGCAGTATTTCTTTATATCACTTATGCCTCTGTGTTCCCGACTTGTTTGGGGTCCATGTCTTGACTTCCATTGATGAACAGTGATATAGAAACATTAGTTGTTTCATAATGGCAATAGTAACCCTCACTAAGTTGTTTCATAATGGCAATAGTAACCCTAACTAAACCAGAAAGCAGTTAACTGGGGCTCGCTTACAATTTAGTAGTTTCAGAATGTTTAGTCCCTTGTCATCATGTTGAGGAACATAGAAACACACAGGCAAATATTGTACTGGAGATGTAGCTGACAGATCTATATATGGATCTCCAGGTAGCATGAAGTGAGAGATACTGTGCCTGTCTCAGGTCACTGAAAACCTCAAAGCCCACCCATAGTGACATATGTTCTCCAAGAAGCCTGCAACAAGCTTCTGGGTTAGGGATATGATCTTATATCTTCCAAGAAGCCAACAACCACTAATTGTTCTCAAGTAGTGCTATTCCCCTATGAGTAAACATGTAAATATATGAACCTATGACAGACATTCTTATATAAACCACCACAGTTACTTTCTTATTTTTATTTGAAAGTAATTTTTATTTATATAATATATTCTTATCACAGTTTTTCATGCCTCATCTCCTTCCAAAAATTAATCTACCTAATTGCACACATTCTCCCCCTAGAAAACAAACAGGCAAAAAATTCATAAAATACTGGCAAGGTTAAAAAATGCCTAAAGTTGTACAAGAAAAACATTACCAACAATAAAATTGGTTTTGTATTGTATAGCCCTGTATGGCTAGGCATGGGACGTCCTTTAAGTATGGTTTGTAATCATACTTAAAGTGAGGGTCCCTTTAAGGAATTTTATTTTTCCTTTTGTTGAGATTGTCAGTTGGTGATAGCTTCTGGGTTAGGGATATGGTCTTACATGCATCTCCTCTCTCAACACTGAAACCTCATAGAAGTTGGAATTGTACAGACACTGTGTATGTTGCCACATTTTTGTGAGTACATAAATACATGGTTCTGCCCTGTTGTGTATGGAAGGCAGTTTTCTTAGTGTATTCCAACTCTCTGGCTATAACACTATTTTGGCCTCGTCCACAGAGCTCCTTGATCTCAGAGGAGAAGAGACATAAAGACATCCCATTTAGGACTGAGTATTTCATGGTCTCCCAGCTTCTACACATTGTCCTTCTGGTAGGATCTATTAATTCCCATCTCATGCTTAAGAAACCTTTTGTGAGGATCATGAGCAACATACTGGTCTACACCCATAGTAGAATGTTGTTATGAGTCATTTTGTTGCTATGTTCTTTTAGCATATCAGTAGCATTTGATTTTCTCCAGGTTCTTCAATATATATTTAGTGTCAGCTGTGGGAACCAAATCTTGCAGTGGACCTTATATTGATCAGATAATGTCTGTTTACTCCTACAACTTTTGTACCACTCTTTACAAGTGTATCTTACAGACAGGTCATAACTGTAGATCGAAGGGTTTGTAGCTGGCTTGCTGTTTACTTTTCTCCTCTAATCCCCAACAGAGTACCTTCTAGTATCATGAACACTAGTCAGTACGAGCTAGAACTCTAGGTGAGTACCAGCTCCACTTCTCTACATTCAGTGAGTTATGCAGGAATTGTCTTTAGCAATAGGGTTTTATTATCTGTGGAGGCTATTAGGCAATAGCCTGAATTATTAAGGGATTTCAATGTGATTTGCCAGTGGCTCAATTAGATCTATCCCATCCCTGGCACTAGAATTTTCATTTGGTTATGAGAGATGGTCTGGTTGAGGCTTGCTTTGCATTGTTTTTTGGTGATTCAATTTAGATTTTTTTTTTATAAAAAATGTATCTATATATTTTAATAGGCTATTGTAGTAATTTTTCATGGGGTCCTACAAATATATCTTTATTTTAGCTATATCTCTCACTATTTCCTCACTTATTCCCCGCTTCTCTCCCTCCCCAGCCTTATGATCTACATTCATGAGTGACAAAGAATAGAAGTGATAAGGAGAAAAGGCTGAGTGCCTGCCAGGTGTGGCTACTGGATACTGATTGAATTTAAGGTACACACACACACACACACACACACACACACACACACACACACAAACACCAGTTAGGGGACTGACAACAGATTAAAGTACAGACATTACCAAATTTTCACATGGCAAAAAATGAGTAACTTATAGGAATATTGGGAAGGGGCTACTTACTGAGAAGAAATGACTCAAAGACAGTTGTATCAACAAAGCTCTTTCCCACATGGAGAGCACCTGATAAAATTCATGAAACCTGGACACAGGATACAGCCTGTAGGCAGCTCAACATGTGAGAGTCCTGCCCAGGTGACTCAGTGGATCTGAGCTTATTCTATTTAGCTTATTTTTTTTTCTTTTTTTCTTTTCTTTTTTAAATTGTAGGAAGTTCTGCTGGCATCTGCTAACTCCAGGCTGCTTGGTTCTTTATATCTTAAGTCTTAAGAAGGTTTTACACAAGGAACCTACTACACAGTTGAGTCTCAGGAAAAGAAAATGAGACCCTTGACTGATATAAAACTTGTTTCACTAGAGAAATTAGGCAAGGAAAAATAAATAAAAGACCTGTCCACAGGAATGGAAGGTAAAACTATATTTTCAGGTCATATAATCATTTGTATAGCAGATCATACATACCCATAAAAACACTTTGACTAATCATACTTTCTGTAAGGTTTAAGAATACAAGATTAATACATAAAAAATGGACTTTGTACTTTCAATGGAATTTACAATTATCAAGGAAAGAACCAATCTTTAACAGTCTTTAAAACTGAGAATTTAAGCTTATATTTTAGCCAAATAGGTATAAAGCATTATTGAAAACTAGAAAAAAACGTTAAAGAAAGAAATTTGTTTGTAAATGAAGCAACATTTTATATTTATAGATTGCAAGATTTAATCTTGCTAAAATGATGCTTTTCCCACCCTGATCTTAAGAGTTCATGAAGTATGCTACAGTGTCAGTTGACTGACCATATTTGACCTCAGTATTTGGACAAGTCTAAAGCTATTCTCAAGTATATTTCATATTTTCAAAATATCAAACAAAAGTGTTTAATAGGCATATAAATATCTAAAATTGTAGGTGCTATTTGGGTGTATTGCTTAGTACTTACATTCAGCTATGCAGCAGCTTGTGGTTTCAAATTACATTGGCATGTAATCTGTAGTCTTTGCTGTAGCATTTTAAAAAACGTCTTCCTTAAGTTGCTCATGCTTTCAGGAGTTGTAATGAAAACCAAATCAAATAAGTTAAGCATAATAAACTTATAATTGATAGAAATCTCTGATCTTGAATTTACAAAGAGATTTTTCATATCACAGTAATTGATTAGTAGTAAAATAGCTAAATTAGTAAAATAATTTGCCAGTAAATAATTTAAGTTACTAAAATAATTAATTTTGTACAATTATTAGGGAGACTAGACATTCAAGTACTCATTGTTTTAGGTCTTACTACTGATATCTGATTACTTAGCAAGAGCTGATAGGAAAATAAAATCAAAAGAAAGAAATTCTCCTTCAAAGTTTCATGATTCTATGCACAGAGTAGAATAATTTTCCTGTCAGTAAAGTATTAATCCATTTTGAATCACAGGGTCAGGCTGTGACTAGTGTGTTTCCTGTCCAAGAAATTTTGGGGTAATTTGTCTTCAATGATATTGTCTTTGTAAAATATTTATATTGCTAATGTTTGTGGTTTAAGTGCTTTGGAATTCAAAATATTAATCATAACCGTTTTTATTTTGTGTGATTTATTATAATCTATTTTATGGACATACAGTAGTTAAAAATTTATGGTTTGGGAGAAATGATTTATTTGGTGAATTTTGATAACAATTGAAACTCGTAGTGTTAAATGACTGTGTGACCCTGGAGTTTAGAATCAAGTCTCTCCTCACGTTTTATTATGTCAGCTGTTTCTCTGCTATTCTCTGCTATATATCTCTAACATCAGACACATATAACTGTCGATTTCTTCCATACACCTTGAATTCCACATTTCCAAGTTTGCCAAGTTAAACAAACAAACAAACAAAAATAAAAAACAAACAAAAACAACTGGGACCTTAAAAACTAGTTCACTTATTTTAATTTACATCACATCTCATTTGCAAATGAATCACAATGATAAATTATACAGCATCAGCTTTTGAAGTTAGTGGAGGGAGGTTATACACTCTAAAACTGGGAAGTAGTACATTAGAGCTACTGGTCTTTGATTATAGAAAAAGTATATTTATGTGATGCATTTGCAACCATTTATGCTACAATTTAATCTCATTGCACTGGTTTTGTATGAGCAAAGGAAAAAAGATTTATTTTGGATAATAGTCCAGAAGTGTCTACACGATTTTATTTCAAGGGTTTTTGTTTCGCTGACGGGTTTTCAATTCTTTGGGTGTCTTGATCACCAGCCAAATCCATTCCATACTACTGAGTCTTGCCAATGAAGATATTCTCTTATCCTTGGAACATGGTTGTCTTAAGATGCAAATACATGTAGGTGTTTAAAAACTAATATCAAATTTAGATAACCAGTAGGAAAGTGCAGAAAGCTGTCAAGTAAGTTAGATACTAGAGGCTGATTGTACAGAAAAGCCCTGAACGTTCTATTACAGTGTCTTTTAAGTGGATTTCTGTGACAATTCTCCATCAGAATGCCCTCAGGAAATCACTCCAGTACCAGTGTGTGAAGCTTGGGAAGGGAAGTTAAAACACTATGCTTACTGTGCTGCAGGCTGTGTTCTCACTTCACACACATACATCATTTCTGTGTTTCAACACAATCTCTACTGCTTCTCACAAATAGGAAGAATACAGGATTTCATCCTGAGACCACACATCCATGACATTTTCTCTAGAAAATCATTACCAGTGCACTTTAGGGCTTACAATTATAGGAATACAGGATTGCAGCATAGAAAAAAGGTTACTGCAAGGTTAAGTTTATCTGATTCAGTGGTACCTTTGTGGTCAAATGACTCCTAAGAATAAGGAGATTTATCTACATAACTAGATACGAAACTCAAACAAGAGTTCTGCCTTCTTTCCCCATATACCACATCTGCTGAAACACACACGACCAGTTTTTTATTAAAATTTATATTTGGATTATGCTGTAATAAAATTTATTGCAAATTTCCTCCCATTTACAGTGTACTTTTTTACTTGACTTTGACTAGATTAAGGGATAGAATATATATAGTACTTTAATCCTAATGGTATTTTAAAGAAAAAGAAAAGTATACTAAATTTAAATTTAAGTTTAAACAATGTTGAATATAAGTTTAGAGACTCTTGTTCAAGAATATTCATTTATAGCTTAAGAATATATCTAAGTGGGGGAAGATTGTCTAGCATGTCAGAAGCTCTAAATATAATCCTTTTAACTAAACATTTTATTATATATTATTATATACCAAGTATTTTAAGAATGTTTATTTTTCTTTTCTAAAAAAATTGGTACTTCATTTGGAATATTAAAATAATATCTGTGAGAGTTTTGAGTTTAGCTTATGTTCATATACATCATTTGATTATTTAATATAAGGAAATATATTGAGATACATAGAATTAAGTGTACAAACTTTTTACTTATTTTGGTGAAGTGACTTTTTCATGAATATTATAGTAAAATATATTCATCCAAGATAGTGCACTGATGAAATAAATTTTCTCATCATAATAAATTTATCATACTTTTTTAGAGGAGCTTATGTGAAAAACCACTCTTAAGAACACATGTAATTGGTTATTTATATGAACATATATGATTCATGATAACTATATCATCAAAAACTTGTTGGGCCAGATTTGGTATCAAGCATGTGAACATTGTCATTTTTGCCACTTCCTGAATTTTCTTTCTTCAGTAGGAGATGGTTCAGTGGAGTGGAAATAGGACAAACAGCATTTTGTCCTAGAGTACTCTAGGCTTTGAAAATTGGCTATAATTATATAAATTTTCCTAATTATTTAATTTTTTTGGTTTGAATTTTATTTATTTATATATTGTTTTGGAAATTCCTATGTTGTAGTAATTATTTAAATCAGCTGCCGGTCAAGCCAACTATCTGGGCTGTAGCGTGTCTGCCTAGATCAGACGCCATGTTCCGAGACCATGAGGACATGTGCATGCTGCAGCTAGAAACAGCCCAGCCAGAAACACCAGCTGTGCTACCCACGAGATGCCAGTGTGAGAGATGGCTCTGCCAATCTTCTACGCTGTCTCCGCAAGGCTGGGCAGTGCGAAGACTATCCCACCAACGACATGGGCTAGGTACAGACGAGACTCTATAGCTTAGATTAATCAAAGGCTTATATATTTGGTAATGATCAAATAACAAGATGCCCATATAATCAGAAGTATGACCCAATACCCAACATAGATACATCAACTACCTTTGACTGACAGAGACATGTAAACATCCACCTCCATATTCGCCTCTCTCTTCCTCTCTTACCTCTTCCTTTTCCTCTTCCTCCTTTACTCCTCCTCTTCCTCCCTTACTCCTTCCACCTTAGGTCCTCCTACATTCCTACCTTACAGATATATAAATGCATATATCCAAATCAAAGTAAATGATGGAATCTAGTCACATTATCTAATTCAAGACAGTATTTCTTCTCTGACTCAGCTGCTCCTTCCTGTCGGTGAAAAACGATGCATACAACATAAAAAAAAATTAATTTACCCAGTCATTTTAAAATTATTGAGTAAAACACACATACATGCACACATAGATTTTTTTAACTTATATTCAGTTTTAGAACTATAAATAGAAATCAAGAATTTTCATTATTTTATCTTATTTCAGATCAATATTTTTATAGTGGCAATACACAAAGATTTATCATTTTAAAGGATGTCTTATATATTTTTTCAATTGAAATTCTATTTGTTTTGGTCAGTTCCACATAGGAGTTCAATATTTCTTTATTGGGCCTGATTTCTTTTGCTCCATTTTATATAAAGAGTCAAGAGATATGACCATTGGAAATTGGACAAAATTTTAAGTATAGATTCCTCAAATTCTGTTGTCCAGAGCTATATAACTTCATTAATTTTTCAATTTAGTATTTTGAGAATTTTGTACTGTGGATTTGGACTAAAATCACATTTTCTGCCAATACCTCTGAGATTCAGCACCCTTTTCTACACAATCAATACACAGATGTACATGAACATGTGTAATCTCTGTCTATCTGTCTCTCTGCCTCTCTCTGTCTCTGTTTCTCCCTCTTTCTCTCTGTCTCTCTCTCTCACACACACACACATAGACACACAAACACACATACACAAACATATTTTTTCTTTTAAGCTATCAAGTCTTATTTATGCTGTCCATATATTGAACAATGTGTGATCTTTCACTTCAGGATGGTTAATATGTCAAGGGCCTTATTATTCATTTATATTTACAATGTCATAGCAAATCACTATACTCAATATCTAAACATTGACTTTTTCAGATTCTTAGAAAATGATAATAGTTTGCTTCATATAATTATATATGGAGTCTTGGTCATTATTTATGGTACCTCAACATATTTGACATTTTAAAAAATTTGATTGTTTATGTTCATTATGAAAGATTTTATTTTCAACAATAGTAATTAAGGTTCCAACAGAAGCAATTCCTATTTTGCAAAGTAAAGCCAAAATATTAGCACAAATCACTCATGATAGCTGATGAGACTTCAATCCTCAGAAACTGACGTTTGCTTTCAGAAGGAAATCACATGAAATAAGCAGGTATCACAAACAAAAGATTGCATAATGCATGCCTATTTCATTTTTGATTTATGTAAAACTTTCCAGAAAAATTTGTGGATTAAAACAGCAGGGCAAAAAAAATTGGCTGAAAAATTAACACTTGGAAAGAGTGTGGGTATGAGGAGCAGACTGGAAAAACTTGTAACATGTATCTTTTTCTCAACATTTAAATAATTTGATACTATCTGCTGGTAATTATTTACCTTCTTATAAGCTTCCACCTCATGTTTAAAATACATGCCTCTGAAAATCATTTTTAAATGTGTCTTAAAATTTTTAGAATGCTGCTTATCTTGCATCCAGAGTGCATCATTTAGATGATTCATGGAACTTAATAGAATAGGAAAGCTGTAATCTCCCTCTGGTCAGCAGAACAAATCTTGGTTTGAAATCACAGTATTGGGAGAAGTTTGAGAAAGAAATGATGTAGTGTATTTGATCATATCTCATTTTAAGTCTATATGAAATTCTTGTGTAAAAAAAGCTCTATGGTAAGAACACCAGGGAAGAGGCATTAAGGCATGTGGGATGAACAGTGGAGGGTCTGAAGGGGTACCCTGACAAAGGAAGACATATTTGGGAGTCAAACTTCTCTGCAAGAGGCATACATAGTTCCAGCTTGGCTTGAAAGACTTTTTAAGTTAGCTGAGATGTGAAACAGTGACAGCTCAGTGACTATCAGTTCTTGGAAACATACAGCTAATAGGAGAATTGGTTATGTGATAACACTGCTAGGAACCACAACGTGGTGGGGGACTCTGAAAAGGAAGGGGAACATCAGAACTGCTATTAGTTTTCTTTTGTTTTTACCAGAAGTTGAGTTTTTAAATTAATACGGAAGTCAAAGCTTGCTGAACCTTCATTTTACGGATATGGATATAGTAGCAGAATGGGCAAAAGAAGTAAATAAATTAAAAGACAGAGTTTTTCTATACTGAAGGCTTTGCTCTGTGTTGATTACTGGGGTTTCAGCAAGGCTAGATCAGAGCCAAGCAGGTACTCTGTGTGAGTATTTTGCAAAGTAAAGCCAAAATATAAGCACAAATCACTCATGATAGCTGATGAGACTTCAATCCTCAGAAACTGACGTTTGCTTTCAGAAGGAAATCACATGAAATAAGCAGGTATCACAAACAAAAGATTGCCTAATGCATGCCTATTTCATTTTTGATTTATGTAAAACTTTCCAGAAAAATTTGTGGATTAAAACAGCAGGGCAAAAAAAATTGGCTGAAAAATTAACACTTGGAAAGAGTGTGGGTATGAGGAGCAGACTGGAAAAACTTGTAACGTGTATCTTTTTCTCAACATTTAAATAATTTGATACTATCTGCTGGTAATTATTTACCTTCCTATAAGCTTCCACCTCATGTTTAAAATACATGCCTCTGAAAATATAATATACTTTGTATTATATATATATATATAAATAATATATATATAAAATACTAAATGTATTTTTATTTGCTAATATATTTAGTATTTTGTACAGGACAAAGGCAGGTGAATGTTTAGTTGATTAAAATTATTAACTTTAGTTGAGGAAGACAGGAAAATATGAACACTAGAATATGAGCAGGAATGTGTATGAATAACAGCAATGGCAGCATATTGTTCAGCATATAATATGTCATTAGTATCAATTAGAAAGAAAGATTTACAATGTTTGGGAAATACAGATAATTGGGTTGTACTCTTACAGCTTGTTTCTTGCTTAAAATTGCAAAATCAAAAATCTTTATTTTGGTTAGAAAGAAATTATCTTTATATAACTGCAACATACTTATGGAATGTAACTAATAATATTGCTTAGGCATTATTTCAAAATGTACACATATGCCTTATCTTAGTTGAAAATTTTGGAAAATCCTATTTTGGAACAAAATCATATCAAGTTTAGAGCAAGCCCATATGTCTAGTTTTTCAAGTTACTGTGCAATTTAAATGTATTGCTATCAATCATTTTAATGTTAAGTGTTTTCTTTAGGAAGGAGGAAAGGAGGAAGGACTCCCGTGAGAGTCAAGAAATAGACATACTTCATGTCTTGGAAAGTTAAAATTTCAGGACTCTGGAGGGATGTTCTCTCCCAGGCCAGGGAAAAAAAATTAAACTGCTAGGGGAGGAGCATTTTACCATTGGAATTACAGAGAAGATGTTGGATCTGCTAAACTCCCTCCGAGTGCTGCTGAGAAAGTCCAGTTGAGAATATGTAATGCATTCTAACAATGTACAGTGCTATACACAGAACTGGTTTTAGAATAGACACCTGTTATATCCAGTTCATGCTTGAGTCAAAGGTCAATGTCGCAGCTGCTCCTCAATTGTTGATAAGTATGTTACTGTTACTTTGTTTCTAATAGGATCATCAGAGTTCCTATTTTAACAACAAATGGAGTACTTCAGATTTTACTTAGTAAACATGAAAATTCTGATATATATATATATATATATATATATATATATATATATATATATATATATACACATACATGTGTGTTACATATGCATATAATATTCTATTGGTAATTATCATCTTGTTTATTTGTTCCTTCCTCTTCATCAACAATTACTCAACTGTTTTGTAAAATGTAGCTTTTTTGAGGCACTGGCCTCTGCTATCCAGTGTGTTATTTTGCTCTTCAGCAGTTAGAATTTGCCTTGTTTCCTATGCTAGACAATAATTTTTAAATTGTTTTAGTCCCAGGTCTGCCTGCTTACTTGTGTTCTTAATCTGCTTTGGATGCTACTTTCTTGCGGCTTTACTGTTCTAATAATGCTTGGTATAATTTTGTTGTTGCTGCTTGTTTTGTTTTAATATCCATTTTCTTGTGTAAGTTTTATTAATCCTCAATGCAATGGTCTTTTCCATGTGTGGTGGAGAAAATGTTCTTTTTTAATCATTTCGAACTTCTTCCTTTGACAATGGTTTTGGTTTTAGAGAAATCAGTTTTTATGCTCCATTTATTTGAAGAAGTCAATAAGAAGTCATCCCTGTAAGCTTTGTGAAACCTTATGTTCTTCAGTAGAGGTCAAATGCTGTGCATCAACACTATTGCCCATGTACTATTTTTCTTTTCCATGTCTTCTAAAATATGTGCCTTCCCTCTGATCAATTTCCACTCTATAGGCATTTTTATGTAACTTAATTTTTAGGGTCTAGAAGTATGCTCATTCTGTTTTCTGCTGATGTGAGTTAGCAAGAACCCTGGTTTTCATACTTTTTTCTGTACAGTAGCAGATTCTACTTGCTTCAGCTGATTGGGTGTAATTTTTAGAAAACAGATGTGAAGTTCCAGTGATTACATTCTGAGGTATGTAATATCCAAAGATCTCCTCAATCATAGCTCTTCTCCAAGCTGTTGAGTCCAATGACAGCAAGTCTATTTACCAAAGGGTTTACTAGGGACCTAGAGAATAATCATAGTCAGTCACTACCTGAGTATCATTCTAAGAGTGCATTCCTCCTTCTCTGTAAACTGGCCTGGGCATGATTTTATTTTTTCCAGTTGAAAATACAGTATCATTTTGTCCTGCTATTCCCATTCCAATCTTTGCTGTCTCAGCTTGCCCATAAGTTTAAAAAGCTTGCCCTATAAATCTGTTGTCAAGAGAAAACCACATAACTCTGCTTTCTTGATTGAACTCTGGCTGAAAAACAAAACAAAACAAAACCAAAAAAAAAAAAAAAATCAAAATTTTAAGGGCTTAACAAACTCCCTTAACCATATCCCTAAATTGTGCTATGATGAGCCTAAAACTTAGACTAATGATCCCCAATTCTCACTGTGCCATAAGATATCTTGTATAAATGAATTGCTTAGAAAC